>NC_064408.1:133132500-133432500 GCF_023375975.1 Astyanax mexicanus | reverse complement strand
ATACACCAAGCTGGCAGCTGAGTGTCGAGAGGCAGGTTGGTCGATCGTTATCTGCCCTGTGGAGGTTGGCTGCAGGGGGTTTATCGGAACATCCATCCAGCGCCTCTTGAGTAACGTAGGAGTGAAAGGGCCAAAGCTGAAGAAGGCATCCAAGGACTTGGTAGATGAGGCGGAAAGAGCCAGCTTCTGGCTGTGGCTGAGAAGGAAGGACACGTCGTAGGGGAAACAGGGGTCCTAGGGGTAGCTGCAGGGGCGGCAGGGATACCGTGGTTGCTCCACCTCCGTGAGATGTTCCGGGATTAATGGAGCGAAACATCAATGAAGGGTGGCTCCCGGCCGATGACCCTGAAACTACCCCCATTTGGCACCGTCGGAGGTGTGTCAGGCGGAAATGCCCTGCAGGTAGCCCTTACCTGTGCTTATATCTAGTTTTGCTGAAACTCCAGTGACCACTGCAAACAGGTCAGTTGGCATCCAGGAAAGACTAGAGGCGGTCAGGGAAGACTGACTGGAAGCAGGAAAGACTGCACTGGGTGTGGACGGGCTAGTTACCCTCTCCACAAGCCCACTTCAAGATGAACACCCTAATCGACTACGAGCACAAATAAAGAAAAACTGTTCAAAGGTCCACGAGAGGCGGGATGGAAGATAGAACAAACAGGACGGACAACATGGTATCAATCTTGCACTGCGCCAGCAGATCAGACAAGCAGGAGACAGAGCTCGGTTGAGCACCAAAGTGCTGCTGTTTCCAATCTTGCAGATGACCAGGGAGAAGAAGAGCGCCTTTTCCAGCAGCAGGAGCACAGACAACACCTAGTGCCCACCCCACAGAATGAGCATCAGGAAGAGACCCCTAGCAGAGAACCCCCGACACAAGTAAGAAGTGAGAGACCGATCTGACAACCCAAGGTCAAGTGGCCCAAAGCCAATGACAAAGTGGCATGGAGAAGTCTTGATCAAGATCTGCACATCATCCTTAAAAAATCTCTACAAGGCAGTGCAAGCACCAAGCTGAACCTCTTCGGTAACATCATTTACGAAGAAGGCAAGGAGAGATTTGGAGAAATGGTGCGAAGAAAGAACACCCACAGGGAGCTAGGGAGGTGAGAGAAGGAGATACTCAAGCTGGTAAAGGAGAGGTGTCATGGTTGCTGCCACATCTGGCGCAGATTCCCCACAACAATCCATGTAATCATTCCAGCACACAATGCATCTGCATCAACCCATATTAATAGCAGACAATATAGATTATTTACATTTTTCAATACAGTCCTGGTGTTTTTATAGATAAAAATCTTGGTAAAGCGATTAATATTTCTTCACATTTATAATTTTAAAATGAAACAACTGACCTGAGAATCTGCAGCTTACATTGTGAACTCCTCAGTCCAGCAGAAAGCAGCTCCACTCCTGAATCCTGCAGGTCATTGTTACTGAGGTCCAGTTCTGTTATGGAGAAGATGTCCAGCTTCAAATCTGATCCCAGATTTTTACATGTCTTTTCTCCAAGATTACATGAAGATAGTCTACAAAATGAGGAAAGCACAGCAGATTTTACTTAAGAATAGACATAAGAGATCTTTTGTCTGCTTCATGTTGTCAGACAGGATCTGTTTAAGGGATTTCTTGACTCTACAGGCCTGGTGGTGGTTAGTAATGAAAATGAGCCCAGGTTTCTAAAAAATGTAACTAATTACAGGTAATTCATGGGGGGGTAAATACTTTTTCACAAAGGGTTGGACTGGTCTGGAGATTTTTTTTTGTTAATAAATGAACTAGTTTAAAAAGGGTTTGTAATAGTGGGGCAGAAATCAAGGCTTTATTAACAAAATGAGTAATACAGAGAGTAGTCAGAACAGGCAGGGTCACTACCAGAGAACAGGGGGCTGTTCCACGAAGTAAGCTAACTCAGTAAGCCAGGCTTTTTAAGACGAGCCTGGCTCATTTTGATCAAATTTTGGTTCCACGAAAGAGGCTCGAACTAAGCCTTGTTCAGTTACTACAGCAACATATACGTTTGTACAAACCTGCTCTGTACCAGGCTAGAGTTGACGCTTAGTATAGCTGCAGCACTTCTATTGGATGAGCTGTGTGATGTCATAGCTTTGCGGGTGGGAAACAAATCAAGGAACAAGCTTCCGCCACAGGTTTATCGGTTTGTATACATTTAATTGAGTATTGTACTGTATTTTAAATGTGTCTGCACATTGCAATTTATTGGTTCAATCTTCAGGTCAGTGTAAAATGAAATACAGCATTTAATTGCAGTTATTTTCCACAAAGATAAATTTGCATCAACTCTATATAACGAAAACACTTTTATTCGTATTAATGATGCCTGGTATTAATGATGCCTGGTAATTTAGAGTAAGTTACTTTTAAGTATATTTGTTATCCCATAATTCTTGTTCAGATTCATTCAAGTGTTTTTACAAATGATATCAATTCATATATGTGATCATATTTGCTAAATATAAATAATATGTTTGGTTAACTTAATGATGCAAAAAAGGGAATGGATACAGACAACTATCTTACCAATATTTTCTTACAGGTGATATAAATTAGCAAAAATGTAGGCTATTAAAAGAGTAGGGCCACCACCAGTATCAGCAATAGCTGTTTTCTTTCTGGTTGCTAAAATATTTCATGCAGTAAATTTATAATATAATAATATACACTAAAATATGTAGTTTAACTAACCAAAAGGAATTGCACATTTAACCTTGTGTGGCTAACTCAAGCAAGGCTTACTCAATTTTTTTTTAAGCTCGCTTCGTGGAACAGCCCCCAGGAGCCAACAGGAGAAAACATACCAGGGTCACAATAAACAGTCCAGGCTTTGGTACACAGACAAAGGGCAGGCAAAAATCTGAGTCGGGGTACCCGTAAAAACGGTAATACTCAAGGATACAAACAAAGGCAAAGAGAAACACGTTGTAATGCTGGACAAACCAAAACAATGCTCAGCACTGAAGCTGAGTTCAAGGCAGTCTTTTATACCTGGCTCCACAGGTGCTAGTACTCAGTGACTGCCTGAAGGGGTCACGTGAGAGTCACAGGCTGGTGCGTTCTAGGTAATGTAGTCTAGTGACTGGAAGTCACAGGTATAACTGAGTGTGGGTGAGAATAGCACAGTTTCAGTGGTGGGCGCGACAGTGTTTTATATATTTACTGAGATTATATGTCTAATGTTAAAGTTTGTTTGATAATGTGAAAAATTTAAGTATGACATAAAAGCAAAAACAAAAGAAATCTGTATGAGATGTCCATTTCAACCATCGCAATCACCGTGTTTAGCTTTAAAACATATAAATGCAGAAACACACAGTCTACAGACAAAACAAGCATGGAAATCCACAATAATCAATTTTAGTTAGAAGTAAATATGTTTACCATTTAATGCAGGTTTATATAAATAAATTGTAAATTTGTTTTGAATGTTTTTTTGTGTTTGCATTTCAGTTCTTTTCAGCTGGAATAGTTTACAAATAATGTAGCATTAACATTTTCAACATCTTTTTAGGACCAGTGGTAACCTATTATTTTCCCTAACACAAACTATAAACAAACAATTACTTATTACACAAGATTTTTTATATTTAGAATGTAAAATTTACAATATTCTGGGGTTAATGATCAATTATTAATTATGTTGTGCTATGAGACTTTGTGGTTAAAACTGTTACTTTCTTATAGTAAATAATGTTTAAGAAAAAATGGTATATTAAATAAAATCAATGGTCATATTAATGCTTGTTGATCAGATAGGACCATATCTTTATTTATTTACTGATCTTGAACAGTGGTCAATTTGGAAGAAAAACTTCCAGGTCAACATTTTAATAATCCTTTTAGTGTATTGCCAAACAAAGCTTATCACTTCTACTACTACTACTATAGTAGTATAGTACCAGCACCAGACACACACGTGACTCACAAAAGCCCCTCAGCATGACACCAGCAGAAGTAAGGAGGACAACAACACCGGACGGGTGCTAAGAGACTGTGCCGACCAGCTCTCGGACGTCCTGGCAGACATCTCAACGCCTACCTCATCCAGGCAGCTGTCCCTACTTGCTTGAAGACTACTAACATCATCCCGGTCCCCAAGAGCTCCGCAGTGAATGGTCTGAATGACTTCCGGCCAGTAGCCCTCACTCCGATAGTCACAAAGTGTTTTGAAAGACTGTTTCAGACCCACATCAAAGCCACCGTCACTGTGGATCCACACCAGTACGCATACAGGAAGAACCGATCCACAGAGGATACCATTTCCTCCGTGGTCCACACTGCCCTCACCCACCTGGAGCAGAAGGATTCCTACGTTCGAATGCTCTTTGTGGACTTCACATCTGCTTTCAACACCATGATTCCTCAGACACTGATAACCAAACTCTCCGCACTTGGACTGAGCTCTTCCCTGTGCAACTGGGTCCTAGCCTTCCTGACCAACAGGCCGCAGTCTGTGAGGATTCACAACATCTCCTCCCTCTCCATAATCCTCAGCACTGGCTCCCCTCAGGGCTGTGTGCCCCCTCCTGTTCACACTGCTCTAATATGACTGCTCACCTATCCATTCAGGCTGCCATATTGTGAAGTTTGCGGATGACACGACAGTGGTTGCATGTCCAGCTACAGGAGATGATTGTGGACCTCAGAAGGAGCCAGCATGCCCAGGAAGGTACATCAGCGGCTCTACTTCCTCAGGAGGCGGCGACAAGCTGGTCTCGGGAGCGCAGGCCTCACCTCCATCTACAGATGTGGCGTTGTGTGCTTCAGCATCACACGTGTGGCATGGAAGCTGCACTGCTGCAGACAGGAATGCTCAGCAGAGGGTGGTAAAGGCTGCACAGAGGATTGTTGGAGTCAGCCTTCCCCAGCACCAGGGACATCTACACCTCCAGATGTAGAAAAAGAGCCACCTGCATCAGGAAGGATCCCACCCACCCAGCACATGCACTTCCTGTCCCGCTCCCCTTAGGCAGGAGGCTGCGGAGCATCAAGTGCAAAACAACTGCTCTTTATTCACATTATCATGCTGCTACAGCAAACTTGCCCTCTGGACTTCATGTTGCTTCTACCTGCCTACTCTCCATATTTTTGTGTATTTATCTTGATATCTATTTTGTTCTATTCTATTTTATTGTGTTCTTCTTGTATTATTTTTTATTTTATCTATATTTATCTATTTTAACAATTGCTACAGAGTAGATGTAAATTGAATTTAATTGGGAGCATTTACATTTTCATCAATTATTTTGGTAACACTTTACTTGGATGGTCCATTTGATGGCTTTGTTGAGGCTTAACTGACATTCAACTAACATTCAACTGAATGTCTATTAACTGCAACTTAAACCTATGTTGAATGTAAATAATTAAAAATAGAACATAACCCTACACCTAACCCTAACCTTAACCCTTAATCAACCCTAAAATCTAACCCTACACCTATCCCTAACCTTTGTTGAGGCTTAACTGACATTCAACTAACATTCAACTGAATGTCTATTAACTGCAACTTAAACCTATGTTGAATGTAAATAATTAAAAATAGAACATAACCCTACACCTAACCCTAACCTTAACCCTTAATCAACCCTAAAATCTAACCCTACACCTATCCCTAACCTTAACCCTAACCTAACCTTTTAATCTAACTCTAAACCCAATGCTAAAATGTTAAGATTAGAGTTTGGGTAAGAGTTGGATGTTGACATTCAATAGAGAATCATTTACCTTCACCTTTCAGTTTAGTTGCATTTATTAGACATGCCATTGAATGTTAGTTGAATGTCAGTTGAGCATCATCAAATGGACCATCCAAGTAAAGTGTTACCATTATGTTTCTAAAAGATTCTCATTATTGTGTACATAAGTGAAAAAAGACTTAGTATCCAACAAAAAGATCACTTTTAAATGGTTGGTGTAAACTGACCTCCTAAAAGCTTAATTAGGTCTGTTTGCTGTGAATACACATATCTTCACATTTATTGTTTTAAAAAGAACCAACTGACCTGAGAGTCTGCAGTTTACAGTGTGAACTCTTCAGTCCAGCAGAGAGCAGCTCCACTCCTGAATCCTGCAGGTCATTGTTACTGAGATCCAGCTCTTTCAGGGAGGAGTTTTCCAGTTTTAGCACTGATTTCAGACTTTCACATGACCTTACTCCAAGATTACATGAAGCTAGTCTGCAAGACAAGGAGCAACTGATTTTATAACAAGCTCAGTGGGAAAGGTCTGCTTGAAACAGAATTACATTGTGAAATACAGTGTTCTTCTGAAGACTAGTCTTTATTTATTTAATTATCTTCTTAAATCAATGATAATCTGCTTCTGTAAGCAATTATTAATCGTTTATCATATTTAATACAGTAACTCTAAGTTAATTCAATATTTCTTTAATAGAAATATAAGAGAAATAAGATTTACAACTATAAAGTCATATTAATTCTTCTGGAACATAGGATACAGTACTCAGGATAGAGTACTAATATGCTGTTGGATTTTATATTGTTTTTTGCTTACACTTACACTTACAGTCCTGACTTTGACTTTATTTACTGATCAGTAACTTTGATAGTAAAAAATAACTTATTTGTAACTGTACTCATTAGCATATGAGCTCAACACATTAGTCATCTTCTTGGCAAATTTCCAATTAATCAATTTAATTATCAGTGCAAATGTTTATACTATTGCAACTATTACTACCACTACCTTTGAATAGTATTTATTGTATTTGTAGGATAGTGTACCTAGTCTAATAAGATTTTAAAACTTAAAACAATCATTTATCCCTTGAAAATGTATCCCTTGTCAGCGAGATCCCTCTGGGGATACTCTGTATATCCTTTAATAGAGGTATGTCAGATTCAATATAATTTTTATTACACTTTGTATATCTGCTGTTGTGAATTTTTATGCTCTATAATTGTTTAGTTAGTTTTATTTAAAAAATGTTTAAATATAATGATATGTAGAGAGATCATACTTAATAATATAATAATATCTATTAACAAAAAATAGTACTTACAGAGCTCGCTGCGTGTTTTTCACCACAGGCAGTAATCTCCTCAGTCCTTCTTCTGACGCACTGTATTTCTTCAGTTCAAACTTCTTCTGAGTTTCCTCTGACATGATCAGCACAAAGATCAGAGCTGACCACTGTGTGGATGAGAGTTCCTGTTTTGAGAGAGTTCCTGAGTTCAGGAAGTTCTGGATTTCAGCTGTGAGTGAGTTGTCCTTCAGTTCACTCAGGCAGTGGAGGAGATTCAGGCTTCTTTCAGAGTGCATTTCCTCTTTTAGTTTCTCCTTAATGTAGATAGCTGTGTTGCTAACGCTCTCTGCTTTAATCTTCAGGTTTGGCAGAAGTTCGGTCAGAACCTTCTGACTGTCCTCCACAGAGAGGCCGAGGAGGAAGCGGAGGAAAAGGTCCAGGTGTCCATTTTTACTCTGCAAAGCTCTGTCCACTGCACTCTTATGGAGATCTGTTATCTTCTTATTAATCCACAAAAGTTTGTTGAGAACTTTCTTTTTGAAAACATTCTTCTTCTTATTGCAGTGGGAGTGATACACATATACAGCCGCAAGGCTTTCCTGAACACTCAAATGCACAAAGCTGAAAATGTTCCTCTCAGAAATTCCCTTCTGCTGGCTGAAAATCTGTGTACACATTCCTGAGAACACTGTACCATCAGTAACATCAATCCCACATTCCTTAAGATTATCCTCATAGAAGTTCAGCTCTCCACTCTCAAGATTACTCAAGGCCAGTTTACCGAGCTTCAGAATGATGCGCTCAGGGTCAGTCTTCTGACTGTATTTCTCCTTCATCAGGTTTTTCTGCTGCAGTAGGAAGCTCATGTACATTTCTGTCAGGGTTTTGGGGATGTTCTCATCACTCTCTTTATCCATCAGTGGCTGAAGCACAGTGGCAGAGATCCAGCAGAAGACTGGGATTTGACACATGATGTGGAGACTCTTTAACTTCTTTATGTGTGAACTTATTTTCTCTGCTACATCCTCTGTTTTGCAGTATTTGGTGAAGTACTCCTTCTTCTGTTCATCATTAAATCCTCGTACTTCTGTCACCAGATTGATGTATTTCTGGGGAATCAGATGCGCTGCTGCTGGTCGACAAGTTACCCAGACTAGAGAAAAGGAAAGCAAATTTCTGTTGATGAGATTTGTGATCAGTGAGCCCACTGTACTCTTCTCATTCACATCTTTTACTTCCTCTCCATGTTTAAACTCCAGTGGGTAACGATACTCATCCAGCCCATCAAAAATAAACAGCACTTTACCATCTTCTTCTGGAAGAGACTTCAGTGCAGGCTTTGAGGAGAAAAAGCAGTTATTCAGTAGTCCAATCAAACTGAACTCCTTCTCTTTCTTCAGATTTAGTTCACGGAAGGGTAGAGGGAAAATGTACTGAATGTCCTGGTTCTCCTTTCCTTCTGCCCAGTCCAGTATGAATTTGTTGACGGACACAGTTTTTCCGACTCCTGCAATTCCCATTGTCATCACTTTTCTGTTCCGTCGACCTGTACCTGGCTGGACTTTAAAAATATCACCGCATTTTATACACTCTTCCTCACTGCCAGCTTTATTGGGAGACATCTCTATTTGCATCACTTCATGCTCATTAATGACTCCTCCACTTTTATTCTGCACTATAACGAGATCAGTGTAGATATCTTCCAGGAACTCCTGATGACCTGTCTGTGAGCTCTCAATTACACGCTCATAGTTCAATTTCAGAGTGTCCTTCAACTTGATGCAGTGTTGTTCATCTTTTGACAGAGAAGAGAAAGTGCTTTTAATCAGTTTTTATTTTACATTAGTAAACAAACAATTTGAAGAAAAAAAATTGAAATGTAAAAAACACTGATGTCAGTATCAATTGTTTCTCAATAACATCTCAACTAAAAGACAATGTTCTGAAATACTTTATAATACTGTAAGTCTTCAAAATTATGAGCACCCTTGAGCACCTGTATTTACACATTTTGTAATGTAAAGCTCATTTAAAGCTATTCAAACATAAAAACAATTCTTATGAACACTGTTTAATTCTTAATCTGTTTATCATGACAGGATAAAAAACTTTAAACCTGTAATGTAGCCTGTGCAACAAATATAATACCTTAATGCAGAATGTTTTACAATTGCAGACGAATATAAGTATTAGGGGTGTCACGATCTCGATATTTTATCGAAATCGAATCGAAATGAGGTCATGGTCTCGAGTATCGAAGTCAAAAAGAGGATCGACGATCCCTCCCGCGCGCGCTACGCAAATAGCGCAGCGCGCTACGCAAATGGCGCGGCACCAACACAGCGCATCCTATTCATTTAAATAGAGAGAGCCGCATGAGCGCAGCCCCGCCCTCAGTTCTGCTGTGTGAGAGACAGCTGCCTTTCAACCACGGAGGAGAAACTGAAAACGGATTTATAGAAATATAGACAGGGCTCTCAAGTTTTGAGTGTCGGCGGGAGTGTGATCACTGTTTTTTATCTGTCCAACGGGGGAGGGGGGGGCGGGGGTTGGGCGCGCAGGTTTTGTATCTGTATCTAACGGAGGGGTAGGTGCGCGCAGGTGAGAGCGTGTGAACTCGCTGAAATGCGTGTGTCAGTGTGACTTGAGAACACTGACTATAGATCACAGTGAGGTGGATTAAAAATCTTAAACTTATAATTGACTACACCTGTTGCTTTCCATTGAATTAAAAAAACATCTTTCTCTCAGATAAAGTAAACACAAGCGTGTTTCTGACTAAAATAAAAGCTTTTCAGGAGAGATATAAGTTATGTGTAAATATTTATAAGACAATACCTGACAAAATCTGTTTTAATGACGTTAATAAACATCACTGTGACAGCGCTAGTCACAGTTTCACCACATCACTTATCTAACCAGCCTGTACTGATTTCTGCCCCCCAATAATGCTTTCAATAACCTCTAATAGCCTTTAATAGTCTTCAGTAGCCTTTAAAAGACTTACCTGGCGGCCGTGGTGTGTCCACTAAACTCCGTAGTTATAAACATCCTGAGGTTAGCAGCGCGCTAACTGACCTGTTTATAATGTAATCCGAGCAGTGACTCCGTGTCGGCTGTTAGCTGCTTGGGCTGAAAGATGAACTGTAGTGAGCTGTATTATCCGGTTAGTGGGGTTAAAACCTTTATTTGTTTACAGAAACAGTAAAAACTGACTGTCTGAGCTCTGTAGCCCGTGGCTGGGCTGTACTGAAGTAGTGAGTGAAGAGAGCGGGGCTTGTGCTGCTGCTGCAGCTCCGACTAGTGGTTGGATGAAGAACTGCAGCTCCATCCACACACAGCTCTGATAAACTGCTTGTTTTAATAGTGCACACTGTTGCTACCAAAAAAAAGTCACTAGATGGCATTACCATATATATCTTAATAAATAATAATAATAATATTTATAATATTTATAATAATAATAATAATACATATATTATTTAAATTTTATGAGGCATAAAATAAAAACAAGAAAATCGAGAATCGAATCGAATCGTGACCCTCAAATCGAAAATGAAATCGAATCGAGGATTTAGAGAATCGTGACACCCCTAATAAGTATAAATCAAAATAATCATTTGATATATGCAGTCTCTTTGTGCCACATTGTTCAACATTTCCTCATAAATTACCACCAGGGGCATGCTATCTTGTCAAAGCATGCTAACATAGTGTTGAGTTATAGGTAAAGATTATGTATTTATTATTTGAATGATTATTTACATTTTGTAGTACACAACAAATACAAACACACACATAATAACAATAAACTTAGATCATATAATGCAGCAGAGGAAAACAGAATTACCATGAGAAATATTTCGGCTGAATATTTTCAATTGCCGTACATTCAGTGCCTTCAGATGTGAAAGAGTATCAGACTTCAGTCTTTGAAATAGACTTTAATAGGGCTGTCCCTAACGATTATTTTTTAAACGATTATTCTAACGATTATTTTTTTCGATTAGTCGACTAATCTATTTATTGAGAAACATATTTAAATAATTATTATTTTACGTTTTAAAGCAAACGATAAAATACTATATTTATATATAATAACAACAACAACAACACAAGCCTACTAAACCAAACCCCACACTTATAATCACTTACATGTACAACACGTTTAGATCTATAACGCTAAAAATGAATAAGCTCCCATACACCACAACCGTGTGTTGCACTGTTTTCTGTGACCGCTAGATTTTGTGACCACGGGCAAGTAGTTCTCAGCAGACCGGTGCACTGGCCGATTCGAAACGTGTTCGTTTCTAATGTTTACCCCGACTGGCCAAAACGGTTAAGTTTAGGGCTGAGGGTAAGGTGTAGGTATAGAAAGCTTCCGTTTTGCCAATGAACGCTCATAACCGTGAGCACTGGTCACAAAATTCCGACGGTGACAGAAAACGGTGTAACACCGCAGCGCCGACGGCGCTAGCTAAAATAACCTAAGGCAGCTAGCTTAGCTAAACACCTGAACTTATGAATAATGCTACTGTTTCTGGAAACTGTGAAATGCCATGCACAAATATAAACCAAAACTGTATAATTTCTGCCTGTGGCAGGTTTAAAACCTTTGGTAGACAGCCTTAAGTCTTTTTAAGGACACCCGCGGAGACCCTGATGTAAACGGTAACTTACTGTGTGACCCTGTTGACATAGTGCTCCTGGATGTTTGCGCTTCAAGTGCTCCTTTTGCACATATGGCAGAGGACCACATTGTTGCCCTTTTGCGTGAAATGCTCCCAAACTTTAGATGCCCGCTGGCGTTTTTTTGTAGCTGGAGATTGCTCTCCGGAGTCCATGCTCTCTAGAACTTCTCTGCCCGAACACGACATGACCCGAGGTCCGACCCGAAATCCGACCCGGGCTCCAGAAAATAGTCCGAGATGTAGGCGTCTGTTTTTTAATTATATTTTTATTTTAAAAAAAAGAAATAACGAAAATAACGAAAACTGAAAGTGAAACTAAACTAATTTATTTATAAGCGCTGTTTTCACTACCGCAGTTCTACAGCGGGGGTGTTGTGCCGATTCTGTCCGCGAAGCGGGAGTCGGATTTAGCAGAGAGTCGGATTCGGCACAAGCGCGGCAGCACCCCGCGGTCCGCGGTGTCAGTTGTAAGCGCTCGCGCTAGCCGCAAAACACGGCAGAAAACACTGAGGGAGCTGCAGCTCTCTCTCTCTCTCTCTCGCTCTCTCGCTCTCTCGCTCTCTCGCTCGCTCGCTCGCTCTCTCTCTCGCTCTCTCTCTCTCTCTCTCTCTCTCTCTCTCTCTCTCTGTGTGTGTGTGTGTCTCTCTCTCTCTCTCTCGCACGTGAACTCCTCCGCGTTTGACTTGCAGAACTGTGTTTAGCTGTTCTTAAAAATCATTTTAATTAAATAATAGTTCTATGCTTCTATGTTACCGTGTTAATTAACATATTTACGACGCGCCGACGCACGTTATGCAAATCGATGTATTTTCGTAATCGATGACGTCGATTATGTCGACGCGTCGCCCCAGCCCTAGACTTTAAGAGTATTTTCAACATGTTATACTGTACGTTTGGCACAATTTTTTTTTTTTAACAACAGTGTTCTGAGCCAGAGGAGAAAATACGTGTTTTTTTCCTCCATCTTCTCCCTCGGTTTCATTTTCTATCTACCTAGCTTGTTATCTGTGGAAACTGCAAGCAATTGGGGATGTTGTTGATATGAGATTGCTATACTGTTTAATCAAAAATGAAAAATATACAACAAAATTCTAATATTAATATTATACCAGAATACAGAGTTACAGAACTACCAGCAGTAAAAAAAAGTTCAGTAAAGTGAGCTAGGGTTAGGCATATTAGCCTAAAAACACAATACCAGCCAAGCAGTAGTGGTCACCAGCACACTATCTCTAGCAGCAGTAAATCTATACCTTTACCAGGCAGCTACATAGCTCAAATTTTTATCAGCAGAAAATCTGCAAACAATCTCAAATGAAACGTCTTAACTAAGAAGTCTCACCTCCATCTGCTCGTCCCATTGCCTGATCAGATTAAAGAGTAAAGAGTAAAGATTTGGGCTAAACACACACTCATATGCAAATCATCTGAATTCAATTTCCAAGCCTCATAAATTATGGTTTGTACTAATATTTGAAAACATGGGCCCCTCTCAACAATTTTCTAAATGAATTAAACAATGAAAGAAAGTAACTTATGCCCAAATGGCAGTGGAAGTTCTATAAAGCTGCCTTCACATTTCACAATTTTAGGCCCAATTCGTTTTAGGAAATTGGGTAAATTGTTTTGTGGACAGATAAAGACAAACTAAAACTTTTATTCCACAACCAGCAAAAAAATCGAAATAAAAATTAAAATACAACCTGGCTGAGATTTTTGCAAAACGCCCAAACATTGATTTTATAATGTAAATGCATATTT
Organism: Astyanax mexicanus; assembly: GCF_023375975.1. Taxonomy (NCBI): domain Eukaryota; kingdom Metazoa; phylum Chordata; class Actinopteri; order Characiformes; family Acestrorhamphidae; genus Astyanax; species Astyanax mexicanus. The sequence continues at coordinate 133,419,039 of NC_064408.1, read as the reverse complement.
TTGTATTTTTATGTTATGAAAAAGAGATTAAGGTTTAATACAATCAAAATTATATTATTAAAATGTGGCTAATCTTTTGCATGTAACGGTAATTCACAAACTGCATTACACCCCAAATGCAAAGTGAAAGTGTATATCACTATAGAGACTCAGTATATTGGGAAGACCACAGTGTTAATTGCTAATGTTTCGTCATTGGTAATGTTCATGTATTAACACAGAATAACAGCGATTATTTAATGAGTTTACCTGCAGTCAGTGTAGTAGAAGAGGCTGCTGAACTCTCACTCATTACCTGTCCTCCACCTGCTCCACCTGAGAGAGAGCACAGCAGTACAGAATAAGAAACAATATCAGATAATTCAAGCACAAAAACACTGAACTGAGCACTAGTCTTTATTATTACTCAACTAAATACAATGGTAAAACAGTTTAATTACACACACTTTGTGATTTAATTTGTTGTCAGTGCATATTTTTATCTAACAATTTGTATCTAATATTAATTGTCCAGTTACCCCACACACTTGTTAGGACTCCACATATCAATAGCCTATTTTCCAGCTCCCGCCAATCAGTGCAACAACAATAGCATTATAATGCACTTGGAGGAAAGCACTGGATCCCCAGCTCTGATACATCAGCTAACAGATGCCTGTATCAACCAGAACCACGATGTAGGAGTGGTGAGTGCACAGAGCACCACCTACTGCTCTCTGACTCTGGCTGCTGATGGAGAAACAGCATGACCTACTGTACTCTCTCAGACTCCAGCTGCTGATGGAGAAGCAGCATGACCTACTGTAGTCTCTCAGACTCTGGCTGCTGATGGAGAAGCAGCATGATCTACTGTACTCTCTCTGACTTCAGCTGCTGATGGAGAAGCAGCATGATCTACTGTACTCTCTCTCTCTCAGACTCCAGCTGCTGATGGAGAAGCAGCATGATCTACTGTACTCTCTCTCTCTCAGACTCCAGCTGCTGATGGAGAAGCAGCATGATCTACTGTACTCTCTCTCTCAGACTCCGGCTGCTGATGGAGAAGCAGCATGATCTACTGTACTCTCTCTCTCAGACTCCAGCTGCTGATGGAGAAGCAGCATGATCTACTGTACTCTCTCTCTCTGACTTCAGCTGCTGATGGAGAAGCAGCATGATCTACTGTACTCTCTCTCTCAGACTCCGGCTGCTGATGGAGAAGCAGCATGACCTACTGTACTCTCTCTCTCTGACTTCAGCTGCTGATGGAGAAACAGCATGATCTACTGTACTCTCTCTCTCTCTCTCTCTCTCTCTCTCTCTCTCTCTGACTCCAGCTGCTGATGGAGAAGCAGCATGATCTACTGTACTCTCTCTCTCAGACTCCGGCTTCTGATGGAGAAGCAGCATGACCTACTGTACTCTCTCTCTCTGACTTCAGCTGCTGATGGAGAAGCAGCATGACCTTTTATACTCTATCTAATGTGGCTGGGCCACCTCCCACCACAAGTCTGCCAGTGGAACTGTACAGGATAGCTTACATAAACATAATGCAAGAATTATGAAAAGGAAACTCACAAAAACCAACGACTGAGTTTACTAAAGAACATGTGGAGATGAAGACAAGATGAGATTTTAGCAAGATTCCCAAATATGCTATTTGGAGGAATATGATAAATTGAATAGAAAAGTGTGATAAAATCATTGCATCCTTAATGAATGTGATCAGAGCTGCATTACCTCTACTGAGTTTAGCATCCAGTTCCTGAGCCAGACGGTTCTTGTGTATCTTCTTCAGGATGGTCAGTGTGATATTTACAGCTCCACTGAGTTTATATCTCTCCACCATCTTATCCACAATCTCTTCTCTTCCTGCGTTCTCCAACAGACCCCTACGAATCCGGTCAAACCCTTCCACACCATTGGTCAGGTGTCGAGTGAATGATTTTAGTTCCTTACTCTCCAAGTCCTGTAGAGCCTCTAGCAACACATCTTCAGCATTTGCCATCCTGAATCACTGCAACCAAGAATGGATCAAGTTTAATGCAGGGATCTAGACACTAAAGTAAAAAAAAACTTCATGAAAGGGAGTTGTTGGAGAATGTTTTTTTGTGAAACGTTTTGTTGTTTTATCACTTTTTAACTTTTAAGTAATATTTTAACTATATTCTTACATTTTTACGTTTTCTGACCTTATTAATGAGCAATTGTTGCATTTGATACAGTAGAACTGACTCTCATGCACTAAAGTGCAACACTTTACATCAAGTTTCTCCAGGATCACAGGAGCTATCAGTGGGTTACAGTGCCTGCAATTACCACTGAGACTGTGATCCAGCTCACTGTAAAAATGTTATTAGGCCATGCCCGCAAACTTGTTGTACATCTTCTTTCAACCTTTTTTAAGCTTTTTATTTTCCTTTATCAATGTATAAATAAAGATATCTAGTTTATAAACATACAATTTAAATTTGAAACCCTTTGTATGTCTCTATATATGTTATACAGTGGTGTGAAATAAGTGTTTTTCCACTTCATGATTTCTTATTTCTTTGCATGTTAGTTTCTTAACTGTTTCAGATCACTGAGTGCATTCAATATTAGTCACAAGTAAACAAAAATACAGTTTTTAAAAGGATTTTATTAGTAATGGAGATAAAAATCAAAACCTACATGCCCCCCCGCCCCAGTTAATACATAAGTTCAACCACACCCAGACCTTATAACTGAACTGAGGCAACCAAAAGGTCCCCAACAACATCCAAAGAACTGCAGGTCTCACTCGCCTCAGGTAAGGTCAGTGTTCATGACTCCACCATAAGAAAGAGACTGGGCAAAAATAGCCTGAATGGCAGAGTGCCAAGATAAAAAAAACACTGCTCAGTAAAAAAAAATTATGATCCCAACAGTTTTAGGAAAATACGACGGACAGACCGCAGAGACAAAAGTAGAATGTTTTGGAAGGTGTGTGTCCCGTTACATCTGCCATAAAAGTAACAGCACATTTCAGAAAAATAACATCATACCTACAGTAAAACATGGTGGTGTGATGGGGCTGTTTTGCTGCTGTCAGAAATGAAACTATGAATTTTGCTGTCTACCAAAAAGTCCTGAAGGAAAATGTCCAGCCATCTGTTCCTGAGCTCAAGCTTAATAAAAAAACACACCAGAAAGTACACTTCTGAATGGCTAAAGAAAAACAAAGACTTTGGAGTGACCAAGTCAAAGAGAGCAATGGTCACTCTGGAGGAGCTGCAGAAATCCACAGCAGAGGTGGGAGAATCTGTCCACAGAATAACAGTAGATTCAGGTTTAGTGGAGAATCTCTGGTAAAGATGTAGAAGTTTCTGGATTTCAGAGGGATGTTTTAATGTTATTAGTAACATCTACAAAACACCAACCGCTCCTTCTTTAAGAAGCTTTACTGGGTCAGTGATGGTCAGGAGTGAAGTGGGTGTTTGAGGAGAATTAGGTCGTTACTCAGCAGCTAATCTGCAGAGTATCTACAGAATGATGTGGAAAATCAGAAGCATAAACTGTGCAGACAAGATAAGATTTTATTATTGTTATCATTATTATGTTATAAAATGCATTAAATATCAAAGGTGTCAAAGATGACAATGACAAATATTTGCAGGGTGCTGATCAGTGTTAATTGTGACAGGTGATTTTGATTCGTTTTAGTCTTTTGATTAAAATGTATAAACTTTTTAGTCACATTTTGGTCATTTAGCTATAATTAGTTTTAGTCTAATAATGTATGTATGTATAAAGTAATGTACTATGCATTGTTACAGTTTTACAGATTTTTTATTATTTTGAGTTTTTTATTAAAACAAATAGCCTAAAGTGTTGTTACATTTCAATTATGCTAACATTGTGTTTTTTTAATCAGCTGATCTACTGTATAAAGACTGGGATGATGGAGGGAGGGGTCAGGAAGACCGAAGGAGGAGATGGGATGACGGAGGGAGGGGTTGGGACGATGGAGGGAGGGATTGGGATGACAGTGGGAGGGGTTGGGATGACGGCGGGAGGGGTTGGGATGATGGATGGAGGGGTCAGGAACACCGAAGGAGGAGATGGGATGAAGGAGGGAGGGGCTGGGATGATGAAGGGAGGGACTGGGATGACAGTGGGAGGGGTGGGATGACAGCGGAAGGGGTTGGGACGATGGAGGGAGGGATTGGGATGACAGTGGGAGGGGTTGGGATGACGGCGGGAGGGGTTGGGACGATGGAGGGAGGGATTGGGATGACAGTGGGAGGGGTTGGGATGACGGCGGGAGGGGTTGGGACGATGGAGGGAGGGATTGGGATGACAGTGGGAGGGGTTGGGATGATGGAGGGAGGGGTTGGGATGACGGCGGGAGGGGTTGGGATGACGCAGGGAGGGGTCAGGAAGACCGAAGGAGGAGATGGGGTGAAGGAGGGAGGGATTGGGATGACAGTGGAAGGGGTGGGATGACGGCGGAAGGGGTTGGGACGATGGAGGGAGGGATTGGGATGACAGTGGGAGGGGTTGGGATGATGGAGGGAGGGGTTGGGATGACGGCGGGAGGGGTTGGGATGACGCAGGGAGGGGTCAGGAAGACCGAAGGAGGAGATGGGATGACGGAGGGAGGGGCTGGGATGATGGAGGGAGGGATTGAGATGACAGTGGGAGGGGTTGGGATGATGGCCGGAGGGGTTTGGATGACAGAGGAGCGAGAACAGGAAGGAGAGAAGGAGAGGGAAGAGGGAGAGAAAGCGAGGGCTGAACCCACAGGAGCAGGAAGGAGAGAGGAAGAGAGAGAGAGAGAGAGAGAGAGGAGTGGAAGCCAAGGGCGGCCGTGAAGGTGAATTCAAAAACGTCACGGAAACGCCCACGCAGGGCGAGCCGAGATATCCGGCACGGCGACATGCGCTGAAAAAAAGCGCCAGTGGACGCGCACCGCGAGAGAGCAGCGCCGCGGGGGGGGTGGAGCCTCCGCAGGTTCCGGCCGGGTGAGGGTGGGTGGGTGAGAAAGAGAGAGAGAGAGAGAGCCGAAGGCATGAAGGGAGAGAGAGGAGGAGTGGCCACGCTCGAGCACCACCCAGCGAGGCTGTGAAGACAATTATAAATCATATGCTTTGCTATTTATTGTGCATATTAACAATTAACATAACTAAGAAGCCCGGGAAAATCCAATTTAGCCTTTTACATTAACCAATGACAATAAAAGGTAATGTGTTCACCCAAAAAGTACTTTTCATCAAAACAATAATCAGTAATGACCTCCATCAAAAAATGAAGAAAAAAAACTTAAACAAACAACACAATAAATACAAAGAAATCACTCAATACAGTACTTTTCATTACATTTTAATAAAATAATTCTCCAGTTTAGGATAATATTTACTGTACATATTGAAACTGTAGCAGGAGTGTTAAAAGTAAAGATCAGAAAGTTTAGATTAAAAGACATTGTTCATGTATCCTGTAGAATCCAGAGAGAAAGAGTAAAAATAAAGAGTGTAATTAAATGAAATGATCTTACCTGCTGTGAGCAGAGCTGTATCAGTCCATGAGCTTTTAGTCCTCAGCTTCTAAACTCCTGTACTTTTAGATCTGGAACAGAGGATAGAATTTAGCTTTTAGATCATTCTGATCATAAACTTTCCATATAAAACTTCTTCTGATCTGTAGAGGAAGCTTTTAAAGCCAGACTTCAGTGCAGCTCCGTTATAAAACTGATGAGTAAAGAGAGCAAGCAGATCTGCGTAACAGGAAACAGTTTCACAACTCAAACTCAGACACAGCTACATACAGGAAGCCCACAGATGCAGTATGAATTCAGTTCTGTATCTGTTAGAGACTCTGAAGGTATTAGATCAGAGTAGAAATAGAAGAGAACAGTAGAGTTACAGAAGCAGATCTACAGAAATCCAGTGAAGTGGGGGAAACCGGTGAAGTTTAGAATACGCTAATTTACAAGGAGATTTACTATAATAGATTTGTAGTGTTTTGTGAAAATTTTAACTTTTGAAGAAATCCACTAGAAGTTGTGCTGACTAGAAATATTTAGTTCAGAGAATTATTTTTATGTTTAAAAAAAATCTCTTTACATTTTTCGTTTAAGTCTGATTCAATTCTATGAAATGTTTATTGTATAAATTCTGCTGACTTTCCTGTAGCTCCTTCGACACTGAGGCCAGGCAGTTCACTATTATATAACACACTCACACACACACACACACACACACACACACACACACACACATATTTAAATCCCAAGAGAAGCAGCAGCAGACTGTGGAGAATGACTACACACTGACGGTGGGAGGGGATGCCCAAAGTACCAAAGCAAATATCGTCACGACCACCATCAGGTAAAAACCCCTGCAGAATTGTTTAGTATGTTTAGTATTATTATAATAATTAGTGTAATGTTGTGGTTTGTTTGCTTCGGTTGTTGAGTGGTTTATCAAATGAATGATAATTTTAATAAGAAGAGTTCAGAATCAATAAATGGTGTTTTTTAATTATAGCTTTCATCTGTCTCAGCATGCTCTCCACCAGTCTTACACACTGCTTTTGGATAACTTTATGCTGCTTTACTCCTGGTGCAAAAATTCAAGCAGTTTAGTTTGGTGGTTTGATGGCTTGTGATCATCCGTCTTCCTCTTGATTATATTCCAGAGGTTTTTAATGGGGTTCAGGGCTGGAGATTGTGCTGTAATGACAGGATCTTGATCTGGTGGTCCTTCTTCCACACCTTAATTGATCTGTGTGGAATTGAACATTGTCCTGCTGGAAAAACAGAGTTGGGAAACATTACTAGAACGGAATAAATCAAGTTTTATTCCAGGATAATCTTGTATGCAACTTGATTCACATGTCATTCACAAAGACTAAACTGCCCAATTCCAGCCTTGCATCTCCAGATCATCACGATCCTCCACCATGTTTCACAGTGGGTGCAGGTACACCTCTGCAGATCTCCATCTAAACATTTGATGGCCAGGTCTTTGAGCAAAGCCTTGAGGCTCATCAGAGAAGATGATCTTACTCCAGTCCTCTATAGTCCAAGTCTTATGATGTTTTACAAACTTCATCCTGGCTTTTCTTTGCTCCTCATTGAAAAAGGTCACTTGATGTAGTCCTGCAGTTGCTAACTGACATTTAGGTAAATTGATGGTCAATCTCCAGACCTGAACCCCATTAAAAAACTCTGAATGTAATCATGTAAGATGTAAGATGGTAACAAGCCATCAAACAAAGCTGAACTGCTTGAGTTTTTGGGCCAGGAGTTGAATAAGGTTATTCAAAAGCAGTGTGAAAGACTTCATGCAAGCTGTGATAAAAAAAAAATGGATAATTTCACCAAATATAGATTTCTGAACTCTAGAAACATTAGCATTGTTGTTTCTATATGAATATGAACTTTGCATTATTTAAGGTTTAAAAACACTGTACCGTTTTCATTATTTTGAGCATCTGCAACTAAATGCTCTGAATGGCAATATTTGTATTTGTAACCTGGGAGAAATGTTGTAAATAGGAAGTTATGAAAGATGGAAACCAGTGCAGAAATAAAACCCACAGCTCAGCAAAGGGCAGGGCTACTGTGGCCTATTTCACTTCCGCTTATGAAGGATTTTAGTTTCCTTCAGTCACATGATCACTTCTGAGAAACCACACTCAACCAGATCTACAGCTCCAAACTTAAATTAGCACTTCTTTTATAAAATTAAGAGCAGATTTATTGTATTATTATAAGTATACATTAACCTTAAATAGATTTATACACAATCATGTGTGACAGGATGAATTATTATTAGTATTATTTCTTATTAAAGCACTATTTTATTAGTAGTATTAATTGTTAGATTTTTAGACAATTAATCTGTTGTTTAGAGGGTTGATGATTTGTTTAGTTAATTAATGTAATGGTTTAATAAAAGTAGTTTTTTTTTCTGGACACCGCAGCTTCCTCTGAAAGTCAGTCTGAGATCAGCTTATTCCAGTTCTTCAGTTTTATTACTCAGTGGGAATTGTTGGCGTCTGATCATTTGAGAAGCTTCTTTTTGGCGCTTCCATCCGTGTTGATTAAATGGGTGCAGTAAAGCTCAGATGGTTTCTATCTGCATTTATTGGTGAAATAAAGCTGCTGTTTTCTCTCTTTTTCTAATTTGAGTGATTTCTTGTGAAAAGCTCAGCTGTCAGACAGAACTTGTGCAATTTAGGAAAGGATGAAACAGAAACTTCAAGTGAATCCAGAGCAAAATGTTATTGCTGAGCTGAATTGTAGTATAAGTTTGTGTTGGGTTTTTATTTATTTTTTAAGACTTTTTTGTCGTTGTGATCTATAGCTCTACATTATCTCTCTGTACTGTTACATTAGCTATAGCTCCACATTATCTCTCTGTACTGTTACATTAGCTATAGCTCTACATTATCTCTCTGTACTGTTACATTAGCTATAGCTCTACATTATCTCTCTGTATTGTTACATTAGCTATAGCTCCACATTATCTCTCTGTACTGTTACATTAGCTATAGCTCCACATTATCTCTCTGTACTGTAACATTAGCTATAGCTCTACATTATCTCTCTGTACTGTTACATTAGTTATAGCTCCACATCATCTCTCTGTACTGTTACATTAGCTATCCACAATTATACCTTCCCTCATCTACAGTTATACCTTCCCTCATCCACAGTTATACCTTCCCTCATCCACAGTTATACCTTCCCTCATCCACAGTTATACCTTCCCTCATCCACAGTTATACCTTCCCTCATCCACAGTTATACCTTCCCTCATCCACAATTATACCTTCCCTCATCCACAGTTATACCTTCCCTCATCCACAGTTATACCTTCCCTCATCCACAGTTATACCTTCCCTCATCCACAGTTATACCTTCCCTCATCCACAGTTATCCCTTCCTAAACACAGGTAAACCTGTTTTAACAGTCTAAAAGGAAACCTGTATTAATGTGTAAAGTACACAAACAGAGCATATTAGCAATTAGCAAGAGGAGTACCTTCAAAAAGGAAACTTGAAGACCAAAATGGGAAGTTATCGATTTAGTGTGAGAAATTTATGTTACTCACCGAAACACTTGTGTAGGTGGTTGAATTGAAGTTCTTGCCAAAGGCTTTCTTTTTCCCCACTTTTACATGAGTAATAAGGACAGTTTGCCCAATCACCAGTGGCACAGTCGCTGCCTCCCTCCAGAGGGATACTGTGGCGGTGTCACCATTTTCCTCAAGGACAATATCCCTCACAGGGATGCAGCCATCTATTTGGACCTGCCGGGGAGTAGTCAGCTAAATAGGAAAAAAGGGTGGGTAAAGTAAGAACAGAGTACAGATAAAAAGATATTTATACAGTATGTTTTCTCCTGAAAGGCTTTGTCAGTGTATTGATCATTTTTGTTTTTTTTTCCTAGAACATAATTCTGATCTGAAATGCATTTCAATATATTTTCTCATACATCTGTGTTTATATTCAATATAAATTTATAATTTTTTCATCTTTTTTTCACAGTAAAAGTGAGTTTACATTATGGAGCATGAGCAAACTAATAAACCAGGTAAAATCATGATACTTGCCGAAACAATTTTTCCTGATACGGTTAAGTATCCTTCTTTTTGGTACAGTCCCGGGTCTTTCAGGTCCCCTTTTTCAGAGGACGGCATGACGCTTTCTCTTGCGAGGCGAATTTAATGTTCTTGCACCGTCAATGGGGTTATTCGGAACACCCCTGCCCCATATCCAATGAACAATTTGGGGTAGGGGTGGTCCTGCTTTACTGTAGCGTTCTTTATAATGTACGTCTCCCCCTCCTTAAATTTTGAAATTTGGTCCTCTTTAAGAGGAACCAAAAAAACTGCTGTTCCATCAGTAACAGAACACATACACTTTTTTTCTGTATGTGTTATTTTTGCTGTGTCTTCAGCAAATTCAAATTGAGTGGCACGCTCTGATGTTCTAATTGAGATACATTGGACTTTCATCATTGAACAGGATGGGTAGGGTTGGAATTTTTTGTGCATTCTGTGGAAACAAAAAACATGAATTATCAATTAATGTAAATACGTTTTGTTTATATAAACAATATATACATGGTACATACACTGTGTGTGTGTCTGTGTGTGTGTGTGTGTATATATATATATATAGATAGATAGACAGATAGATAGATAGATAGATTTATATTTTGAAAGTGATAAGTTATAGAATGTTTTAAAAGAAGATATTTGTTTAATTGTAAAATAATAAAATTATGTACATATCCAACTCAATGGTTTCTGTTAAAAACATGTATATATATATATATATATATATATATATATATATATATATATATATATATATATAGATAGATAGATAGATAGATAGATAGATAGATAGAGAGAGAGAGAGAGACAGGATTTTTTAAAGGATTGTTTTAACAGAAACCGTTATGAGTTGAATACGTACATATATATTTTTTAAATAAACCGAATGTCTTCTTTTAAAATGTTTGATAACTTATCACTTGTTGCAAGTTCAAGAACATAATTATAATTGCTTTTAGAAAATGTCCAAAGGGAGGAAACTCTACACTGTGCTGCAGCTAAAAAAAACATACTAATACATGGTGGATCAATTATTATGATTTTTTTTATATAGTTGTGTTTGTATAAACAATATATACATAGTACATACATTGTGTGTGTGTGTGTGTGTGTGTGTGTGTGTGTGTGTATATATATATATATAGAATGTTTCAAAACAATATATATATATATATATAGACAGAGAGTGAGATAGAGAGAGAGTACCATTATAAGTTGAATATATACATATTTTTTTAATAATATTCTATAACTTATCCCTTGTTGCAAAATATAATGTTAGGATAAGTACTGACTACCATACAAGTTCAAGAACATAATTATAATTGCTTTTAGACCATGTCCAAAGGGAGAAGACGCTACACTGTGCTGCAGATTCTCATTATTAGCTTTAAACTAAAATGAAAATCGTACTAATATGTGGTGGATTACAGGAAAAAGACATTTAGCTAGCTTTATTCATCCCATTCATTTTGGACTCGCTGGCTCCATCTAGTGGCGGGCCTAATTTTATGCAGCGTCACAGATGAGCATGGGCAGGCCCAAGCTAGGTAGCGACAGCGACTGGATTGGCTTTCCTCTGACCAATCACAGCATTTTACAGACCCAGCCTGATCTATTTATAGCAACAGTGCTAGAAAATGGAGTCTTGTCAGAAATGTTCTGGTTAGCACAGATGCTAATAAGAAAAAAACTGACTAGTTTTTTAAGCTAAAGCTGTTAAAACATTCAGTGTAAAGGACTTCATTTATTGAACATTACTGGCTAACACAACAATAATTCTAGTAAAATTAGTAGTAGGAAAATGGATGTGATAATGTTAAACTGACCCTTTTTTGGTATGACTTTTAAGTTGTTTGCCCGTGAGGTAAATTCATGGATCAATGTTAGCAACTAAGCTAATGGTCAGGGTCCCACATTTATTACAATAATAAGTTAGTAAAGCATTTATTTTTTATTATTTTATTTTACTTTATTATTATTATTATTTTATTATATATATTTTTTATTTTACTCATAGATTTATTACAATATTTAGTTAGTAAAGCTATGTCTTCAAAAACAAAAATCACTATTTTTATACACAAATTGTCCTGTTGTATTGCTGTATTTATTAAGGCATTAGCTAACTATTTTAATATGGTTTAACAATAAATATTCTATTATATATTTTATTAAAATACTTGAAACAAATAAGCAAAAAGACTGACTTAACTTTTAATTTTCCCCTAAAACTTCCTCATTTAAACCAACACTTCAGTAACCTTCAACACAAATCTGAGCAATTAATGCCATTTTCTTTAGTGTATGTCTTGTATGTCTTGGACTTGTTAGAGATGAGAGAACTTGACAGACTGACCCACTGACCCACTAACCAGAGGACTAAATGACTGAGGTAGAATCAGTTCTGCAATTCATAATGTATCTTAAGTGTTAGGGTAAGCACTCTAAACCCTATCCCTAAAACCCTAAGCAACATAAAATAATAAAAAATAAAATAATAAAGTAAAATAATAAAAACTAAAAGCTTTACTAACTTAATATTGTAATATATATTTATATTTATATATATATATTAGGGATGGGGGATATGGCCCTACAATAATATCACAATAATTCATGGTATTTTTGCGATAATATTCTTTGAGATATGACAAAATTGAAAAATTAAATTTTATTATTACATACAATATGATGGGAAACACCTTGAGATATTAAAAATACAAGAATTTTATCAGATTTGTAACAGAAGTCAATGATCCAGAATGTCATTACGCTAATAATGCACTCCACATATCTCCATATATGCAGAATTAAAGTAAAATAAATGCTACTGGACAGACATAATCTGTCTCTAGTAGATATATAATGAGAAAATGAGACCAGTGTGAATTTTCTTTAGCTAAAAACAGCAAAAAAAAAAGTAGAACCTTGATGTGATAATTAGGGGTGGGTGATATGGTACTTTATTTCAGGGTATAATATTGTTCACGATATTCAAAAATATCGTACCTGTAAAAATAGTTGGTACCACTTTAAAATAAGACTACGTTTATAAAGGGTTTATAACATGTTTACAATGAGTTTATTAATGGTTACTAATTAGGTTGTAAATGCTATACAAATCATTAATAATCAGTTATAACACATGCGTAGAAAGGGCAACAATATAGATGGCTGTGGGTTCACTATTCGGCAAACAACAGGTCATTGTAGCCCTTTCTATATATGTGTTATAACTGATTATTAATGATTTTTAAGACATTTACAACCTAGTCAGTAACCATTAATAAACTAATTGTAAACCATTTATAAACCCTTCATAAAGGTAGTCTTATTTTAAAGTGGTACCAAATAGTTTTAGCATTACAGATATATATATAAAAGGAACAAAAATTAATAAATATATATTAGAAAACAGTAAAAGTACATCAATGAGTCGACACATAGTGTACTAAAATCTCTATAGATCAACACATTCACAACCCAGAGAGAGAGAGAGAGAGAGAGAGAGAGAGAGAAAGGCAGTTGAGGGAGTGAGGACCCTTCAGACTTCATCCAAGCAGTTATACATTTATGCAAATGACATGTGATTGCTGACGTAATCATATTGATAGATTGTGTCCAGAGTCCAGTTAACAGCTTGTTGTCCAGTTTTAATGACGTGATCAGCTCCAGCCTGTCTGAGCAACAGGTTCTCATCATGGTGTTGTTCAGCTCTGTGTCCTTCATGAACACAGCAGACAGTCCTTAAGTGTCCTAAAGTCTGTGAGAAGAGGAAACAGAGGAAAAGAGTGGATGGAAAGATCTTCTGGCCTGTGTAAGTCTTTACTCCGTGTAGAACAGGCATGCGCTGGATATCTGAGGAGAGGTTTCCAGCACTTCACTCAGAGAGCTTGTTGTCTCCTAGTTCATATGCACTGGTCCCAGAACAGCAGAACAGCAGTGAAGCTTCTCTGCCGCTCAGGGTCACGTTCTCCTCACAGCTCTCACTGTTGATGAAAACACTCTGACCTTCCTGATTCCTGAAAAAGTACAAACAACCTCCAAAGCCTTGTGTCACTGTGACACAGTTACAAATAGAGCAAAGATCGTAAAGCTAAATTATTAAGTGAACAGTAAAAATAATAACTGTATATATAAATGTATAAAACAATTAAGAATAAGAGTGTGAAGGTGTGGTTATCTCCAATCACACCCTTAAATATATATATTTATATAACCCACATATCACACCACATACCCCACCATTTAAACCCCACATACATGCCACACTACGTCACACACACACTACACCCCACACTGCACACCCCACACACATACCACACCACCCACACTAGCAACTGTCTGTGAAAACCTTAGCAACCAGTTTAGATAGCAACTGCCTAGAAAACACTTAACAACTTTTCAACGATATTAGCGTACTTTTCCAAGCCAACTTAAAGTTGGTTCAGGAACTTTGCCTTTTCTAGTTCTGGTTTTATTCTTGTTAATATTAGTTTAGGTCATATGTTCCATTCAGGTGCAGTTTTCAGCTCTGCTCTCTTCCTACAGAATAACTTAGTAAACCTTATTGCTATTCTGAGGTGAATCCATGTTCCTATTATCCACATACTTCTTCATTATACTTATTTAATGCCTTATTTACCTTGTTATGAATATCCTGTCAATAATTGTGTGTAATTTTTGTGTTTCTTAATATTTGTGACAAACACGGGAGATCCCTGACCTCATGCAACCCTATGACCCATGGGATTCAAACAAGACTGTGTTTTTTACCACCTCTGATAATTAATTAACACAATTCATTGTCTTAGTTGACCAATTAATGAACTGAACACAATAGGGTTAATTTCCCCCTACAAAATACAGGTTAAAAAAGAATAATGACTTTGCTCCAGTTCCTGAAGTAAATCTTGCAGGTGGTTCATTAAGGTCACCTCCAGGTGTTCCTTATTTGACCCCTCCTCGCTGAACTCTGCCCGGCAAACTGACATGACAAAGTCTGCATCAGCCTGACACAATAAATCAGATGAATTAGTAAAACAAAAAATGTAGAGACTTGTTTTTCTACATGACTTTTTCCTGAATATACCGCAAGTTAAGAGTTAACCAATAGTAAAAACAATATTTAAACACATCTGTTGGTACCAGGCAGTACCAACATTTAGTGGTTCAATGAGTAAAATGTGTCAATTTAGAATAAAAAAACATGGACTTACAATCATTTCTACCCCAGGGGTGAAAAGTGGCTGGCAGATATCAGGGTATTTGGCCATTAGATCAGAAAGCCCATACAGCTGCAAACCATTCCTTACCTGCTGCAGTATTGGGAACAGCTTCAGGGTTGCATGGAGAATAACAGCAAAACACAAAAATCACTAAAGTAATGAAATCTAGATATTTCCTGAAAGAAGCAATAAATGTAAAACCTTAACAAGTATTCAGAAACTATGCAACAAAAAATGATGTAGTGTAAAATGTGTGTGTGTGTGGGGGGGGGGGAAGTAAATAGTCAATCAGTTACTTTAAATTCAAATACTGACTTTAAATTGACAATTATAAATAAAATACACGGATTGCTTTGCAAGACTGCTACTGAATCTTCCATTTTTTTATCCGATTTTCGATTTAAATCTATTTTTTCCCCTACTAAAAATAAAATAAAGATGATTCAAAAAATGGTTAAAAACGAAATACATATCGTCTGTAGAAAATCACTCTGATGGTCTTACCTTGGAAATAAGCTCAATATGTTGGTCATCTCCCAGAGCAGTTTTGTCCAGGTCTTCAAATTTCAAAGATCCACTGCACAGAAACTTGTAGCACCAAACCGCTAAAAAATTTGGAGCCGGTCCACCTTGCGCCAGGCTGACAGCCATTATTTCGGTAACGCTTTCTTTTACAGTACCCTAAGTTCTAGGTATTAACCAGGTAATAGTGAGGTACAAACTCTGAAGTACTAAGTAATTATTTTTGGTAACGAGATGGTAAGTACCAGGAAAGTCTTGCCTAATTACACTGAAATGTCTACGTATTAACCAGGTAATAGTGAGGTACAAACTCGGAAGTACTAAGTAATTATTTTGGGTAACAAGATGGTAAGCACCAGGACAGTCTTGCCTAATTACACTGAAATGGAACTAGGTAATAAACAGGTACATGGGTGGTACAAACTCTAAAGTACTAGGTAATTATGTTGGTTAACAAGATGGTAAGAACAAGGACAGTTCAATTTAATTACACTGAAATGTCTCGCAGGTTCTAGGTAATAACCAGGTAAGTGTGAGGTACTAACCCCAGTAACATGATGATAAGTACCAATACAGTTTCCTTACACTGAAATATCTCGCAGGTTCTAGGTAATAACCAGGTAAGTGTGAGGTACTAACCCCAGTAACATGATGATAAGTACCAATACTGTTCATTTTAATCAGTCTCTATTTATTTGATTTAAAAATAAAATGTCAATACCTGATAACAGAGAAGAAATAGCTTATTTCTCTTTACTGAGTTCTTACCATTTAGTTCAACAAATAACCCTCTGTAGAACATCCTTCTGTAAGTACCATGTAAAACACTGTGTAACTAACAGAACTTTCTGCTTAATAAAGGAGTAAAAGGACTGTAAAAGAAAGCAGAGCTTATTTCTCTGGTTTTACTCAGTTCTTACCGTGTAGTTCAACAAATAACCCTCTGTAGAACATCCTACTGTAATTACCATATAAAACACTGTGTAACTAACAGAACTTTCTGCTTAATAAATGAGTAAAAGGACTGTAAAAGAAAGCAGAGCTTATTTTTCTGGTTTTACTCAGTTCTTACCGTGTAGTTCAACAAATAACCCTCTGTAGAACATCCTACTGTAAGTACCATGTAAAAACACTAACTGTTACACTCCCCAGGCGTGGGTTAGGCTATAACAGTTTGCGACCCCGGGTGAGCAGGGCCTAGATCAGCTGAATACAGGATACAGAGAAGACACAGTGAGACAGTGTTTCCAGTGAGTTCTCAGCTTAATCTCTTTATTTAACAACATACACAAACTAAACCACTTTTACTTTGGTCTCTTTTCTCTTTCTTTTGCAGTTTCACATACACATTGCATCTCATCTGCATTTTACATACATTCACAGAGAATCCTTTTTTTTTTTTTACTTTTTTTCAGTTAACAAAACTCTGTATATCACAGTACATATTACCTTTACTTTTTAATCAGCAAACCCTCTTAATACTGTTTCTACACAAAAAAAAGATATATATATATATATATATGAATATAAAAATACTACTCTATATTAATACATTTACATATGCATACATATACCAATACTCACACTTCTTTCATATTAACACAATACATTACCAAAAACACCTTTAACTTTTACTGAGCACACTAACTACATCTTAGTGCTTTTAAATCTCATTTTAAGCAGAGTTTCTAATATTTGTATCTGCATAGAGTGTATAGAATTGACCAAAGTATAAAACTTGAACAAAGTGTATAAAAACATGATTACTTAGAGAAACCTTAAACTGTAGCTTATCTAGCTGTAATAACTCATTATTGTGGTTGGCAGAGGCTCTATATTTACTTTAACAAGGCCAAACTGGCTCTTAAAAAGAGAATAAAATTGACTTGACTTTTAATAAACATGTATTTAACTAACAGCGACTGCTAATGCTAGCGTAAATGTATAGAGAAACAATAGGAATGAAGGCGCGAAATTAGCCCGAGCTACTTTGAGAAACAGCGACACACGGGCACAATTACCGAGCGAAAATAGCTAAAACTAGAGCGCGAACACACGAGAGATAATTACAGGCTTAAACACGGTTATAGAGCGAAGTTAGAGACCGAAAGAGCGAGAGGAATAACAGCGGGGAGCCGGTAAGGCGCGCGGTTAGCGGGGGCAGTGGCTAATGCTAGTGGCAGAGGCAAGAGCGCCGACCAGTCGCGCGGCTAGCGGGCCGCGGGAGTGAATGCTCCCCGATGCTGAGCGTCCACCAACACACAAGACCATAGCGGCTCATATTACACAGCAAAACCTTTTAACGAACATATACACTCAAATATCCCTCTTATAGTGCTTTGGAAACATTTATACTTGCACAGTTCCACATATTTCCCCACCTGGATACAGAGAAGACACGGCGTTCCCAGTGTGAGCTGAATCTGAGACCCATCTCCTGTTGCTCACCTAAGCCACAGCCTAGCGCCCGCCCCCTGGCACTGCTCCCCCTACAGGACTGGATGTTTCACGTTTCACATACAAAAACCCATTCAGAAACCCAAAAGAATATATATTACATGGTACTTACAGAAAGTTGTGTCACATTTAAGTAGTTATATATATATATATATATATATATATATATATATATATATATATATATATATATATATATATATATATATATATATAATAACTATAGTTATTATATATATATATATATATATATATATTAAAATATATATAATAACTACTTAAATGTGACACAACTTTCTGTAAGTACCATGTAATATATATTCTTTTGGGTTTCTGAATGGGTTTTTGTATATAATATATATAACTACTTAAATGTGACAACTTTCTGTAAGTACCATATAAAACACTGTGTAACTAACAGAACTGTCTGCTTAATAAAGGAGTAAAAGGACTGTAAAAGAGAGCAGAGCTTATTTCTCTGGTTTTACTCAGTTCTTACCATGTAGTTCAACAAATAAGCACTTCAAAAAGAACAACATACAACTTCAAAACAAAACAGAACTGTTTACTGTTTATTATTTATCTCTTTTTTGACACAACCAAGCATGCATTACTGAACTTATATATATACAATGAAAGCTGAGGACAGCTTTTATTGGGGTAAGCAGCTTGCGGGCAGGAGCTTGCCTTCGCCCCCTTGACCCTTCCAAGCCACTTCAAATTTTCTATTTCTCTGATCTTACTATGTATAGGTACATGTTTGAGTAAAATGAACACTGTTATTTTATTCTATAAACTACTGACAACATTTCTCCCAAATACTAAATAAAAATATTGTAATTTAGAGCAGAAAATGAGAAATGGTCAAAATAATGAAAAAGATGCTTTAGTGCTTTCAAATCTCAAATAATGCAAACAAAAGCAGTTAATATTAATTTAGAAACAACTATAATAATGTTTTAAGATTTCAGAAATCAATATTTGGTAGTTTTAATAACCCTGATTTTTAAGCAGTTTTAATTTATATATATAAGTTAAATATATATATATATATATATATATATATATATATATATATATATTTAACATGTAAGACCTTATTCTACAAATTATGTTTAAAAAGGGGGTAAATACACATATTCAACACTTATTTCTTATGGTATACTTTTTCACCCTTAAACCTTGTAACATGCTCTAATGTCTTTAAACATATGGCCAAGTATTCCATTCCTGTGCTGTCTTCCTAGTGAAGAATTCCACTCTATAAACCTTAAATTCATTTTTAGGGATTTCTCAGTCGAATAAATAGAGACTGATTAAAATGAACAGTATTGGTACTTATCATCATGTTACTGGGGTTAGTACCTCACACTTACCTGGTTATTACCTAGAACATGCGAGATATTTCAGGGTAAGGAGACTGTATTGGTACTTATCATCATGTTACTGGGGTTAGTACCTCACACTTACCTGGTTATTAGCTAGAACCTGTGAGGTATATCAGGGTAAGGAGACTGTATTGGTACTTATCATCATGTTACTGGGGTTAGTACCTCACACTTACCTGGTTATTACCTAGAACCTGCGAGATATTTCAGTGTAAGGAAACTGTATTGGTACTTATCATCATGTTACTGGGGTTAGTACCTCACACTTACCTGGTTATTACCTAGAACCTGTGAGACATTTCAGTGTAATTAAATTGAACTGTCTGGTTCTTACCATCTTGTTAACCAACATAATTACCTAGTACTTTGGACTTTGTACCACCCATGTACCTGTTTATTACCTAGTTCCATTTCAGTGTAATTAGGCAAGACTTTTCTGGTACTTACCATCTTGTTACCCAAAATAATTACTTAGTACTTCCGAGTTTGTACCTCACTATTACCTGGTTAATACCTAGACATTTCAGTGTAATTAGGCAAGACTTTCCTGGTACTTACCATCTTGTTACCAAAAATAATTACTTAGTACTTCCGAGTTTGTACCTCACTATTACCTGGTTAATACCTAGACATTTCAGTGTAATTAGGCAAGACTTTCCTGGTACTTACCATCTTGTTACCAAAAATAATTACTTAGTACTTCCGAGTTTGTACCTCACTATTACCTGGTTAATACCTAGAACTTAGGGTACTGTAAAAAGAACAAAGAAAATCGAGAATCGAATCAAATCGTGACCCTAAAATCAGAAATAAAATGGAATCGAGGATTTAGAGAATCGTGATATATATATATATATTACAATAATCACTAACAGTGTGCTGAATGATAAAGGAATAAGGACTTTTTTTGTGATTATATATATTTATTATTGAAAGAATGTAAAATACAGTTTATCATATACAGATAAAGAATAGATGAAACAAAGGGGTTAAAAAATTAAGAAGAGCAAAAGAGAAAAACAAAAAAACAAAAAGTGACGTTTAAAATTTAACCCACAGCAATGGTGACATCACACACACACACACACACACACACACTACACACACTATATATACACACACACACACACACACACACACACACACACACACACAATACACAGAAACACACACACACACACACACACACACACAATACACATACACACACACACAGGGTTATTCTATTTTACACAGAGTCACTGAGGAGCCATAACCATAAACCCCAATCCCTGCATAGAGGGGCTGAGTAAAGGTGGTGTAGAATGTGTGTAAGTGTGTGAGAGTGTGTGAGTGTGTATCAGAGGAGACTCTGTAGAAGGACAGAGTGCCGGAGGGACAGTCCACATACACTCCTACTCTCCTACAGCCGGAGGGACGAGTGGAGAGATCAGTGCTGTTATTATTGTGAAGAACAGAGTATCTGTTATTAGAGCAGAACAGACTCCAGGAGTTTATATTCTCTCCAAACACACAGTCTAATCCTCTTCCTTTCCTGCTGATGGTTTTATAACTCAGAGCTACATCAACTCCTCCTCCTCCTCCATCTCTCCACTCAGCCTCCCAGTAACAGCGTCCAGTAACACCAGTATCACCAGTTACACCAGTATCACCAGTATCACCAGTTACACCAGTATCACCAGTTACACCAGTATCACCAGTTACTCTCTCTCTACTCAGAACCTGCAGATACTCATCAAATCTCTCTGGATGATCAGGATACGACTGCAGCTCCTCTCTCCTCTCCACCCTCCTGTTCTCCTCACTCAGAGAGAGACCAGGGTTTACTGTGTTTAGATCCAGTGTGAAATCACAGCCGTCTGAAAACAAGAACACACACATTACACACACATTACACACACACATTACACACACTACACACACATTACACACACATTACACACACATTACACACACATTACACACACACACATTACACACACACATTACACACACACTACACACATTACACACACATTACACACACACTACACACACATTACACACACTACACACACATTACACACACTACACACACATTACACACACATTACACACACACTACACACACATTACACACACTACACACACATTACACACACTACACACACATTACACACACATTACACACACACTACACACACATTACACACATTACACACACATTACACACACACTACACACACATTACACACACTACACACACATTACACACACTACACACACATTACACACACATTACACACACACTACACACACATTACACACTACACACATTACACACACATTACACACACACTACACACACACTACACACACTACACACACATTACACACACACTACACACACATTACACACACACTACACACACACTACACACACATTACACACTACACACATTACACACACATTACACACACACACCACACACACATTACACACACACTACACACACATTACACACACTACACACACACATTACACACACTACACACATTACACACACTACACACACATTACACACATTAAACACACTACACACATTACACACACATACTACACACACATTACACACACATTACACACACTACACACACATACTACACACATTACACACATTACACACACTACACACACATTACACATTACACACACATACTACACACACATTACACACACATTACACACACATTACACACATTACACACTACACACTACACACACACTACACACACATTACACACACTACACACATTGCACACACACTACACACAGTACACACACACTACACACATTACTCACACATTACACACACACTACACACTCCACAAACTACACACACATTACACACACACACACACTCATTACACACACTACACACATTACACACACATTACACACTACACACACAACACAGACACTACACCCACATTACACACACATTACACACATAATATTCACACAATATACACACATAATAGACACACATTACACATACACTACACACATTACACACATTGCTCACACACTACACATTACACACACATTACACACACATTACACAATACACACTACACACACATTACACACACAACACACACATTACACACACTAAACACACATTACACACACTACAAACACACATTACACACATATTACACACACAATATACACACACGACACACTGCACACACATTACACACACTACACATCAAACACACATATTACACACACTACACACATTACACACACACTACACACACATTACACACACTACACACATATTACACACATCACACTAATGTGTGTGTATTGTATGTGTGTAATGTGTGTAACATGTGTAAGTGAAGTGTTTGTGTGTGTGAGGTGTGTGTGTGAGTGTAGTGTGTGGTGTGTGTGTGTAGTGTGTGGTGTGCATGGTGTGTGTGTGTGTGAGTGTGTGTGTAGTGTGTATGTGTGTGTGTAGTGTGTGTGTGTAGTGAGTGTGTGTGTAGTGTGTGTATGTGAGTGTGTAGTGTGTGTATGTGAGTGTGTAGCGTGTAGTGAGTGTGTAGTGTGTGTATGTGTGTGTGTAGTGTTTGTATGTGAGTGTGTGAGCAATGTGTGTAATGTGTGTAGTGTGTGTAGTGTGTGTGTGTAGTGTGTGTGTAGTGTGTGTATGTGAGTGTGTAGTGTGTGTAGTGAGTGTGTAGTGTGTATGTGAGTGTGTAGTGTGTGTAGTGTGTGTATGTGAGTGTGTAGTGTGTGTAGTGTGTGTGTAGTGTGTGTATGTGAGTGTGTAGTGTGTGTAGTGTGTGTAGTGTGTGTGTGTAGTGTGTGTAGTGTGTGTATGTGAGTGTGTAGTGTGTGTAGTGTGTAGTGTGTGTGTAGTGTGTGTAGTGTGTGTGTAGTGTGTGTAGTGTGTAGTGTGTGTAGTGTATGTGAGTGTGTAGTGTGTGTGTAGTGTGTGTAGTGTGTGTGTGTAGTGTGTGTAGTGTGTGTAGTGTGTGTAGTGTGTGTGTAGTGTGTGTAGTGTGTAGTGTGTGTAGTGTGTGTGTAGTGTGTGTAGTGTGTGAGTGTGTAGTGTGTGTGTAGTGTGTGTAGTGTGTAGTGTGTGTAGTGTGTGTAGTGTGTGTAGTGTGTGTACTAGGGCTGCACGATATGTAAAATGTTACATTGTATTGTTTTAGTTTTCTGAGATGTATATTGTGATATTACACAATGCAGGACCCGTGATGTCACCGGCCCCGCCCCCACCCGCACGCTGTCTCACCACAGAGACCCGGACCGTTTCCCAATACACAAGAACACAAGTCTGGACTCCTGTACTTGGTGAGTACGGACTTGGGAAGTTGGGATGGCGAGTGTGTACTCCGAGGACGGGAGGAGCTGAAAACACAGGAGCACATTTTCACCTAGCCGCTTTCTTAACAAATAACACATATCTGAAGTCTAAAGCCCTACATTCTCCCTAAAAATAACTTCAAACATTATTTTACCACACAGCAGTACTGTTTTAAAAACATACAGGTGCTTCTCCTCCTGCATTACACTGATACTGCTGAGAGGTGCATTCTGGGATATCGGGCTGTGACAAGTTCACACAAGTCACCTTCCATGCATCCTCTATGAAGTGGGAGGAGCAAGAACACATCCGGGTATTAGTTGTGTGCTTGGCTAACTGTGATCTTCTGAATTGGAACAGTTCTTGGGCTGCGACTGATGACGTTTCCCGAGTCCACAAGAACACAAGTACTGACAAGAACCGGACCGACCGAGAGCTGAGTCAGCGCTTTAGAGTCAGCTAATCACTCAAAACCCGAGAAAAACAGCAGAACAGCCATAACTAAGCATTTAAATGGCCTTTTAAAAGGTAAATAAGAGCGTTTATTTTTCTGGGATTAAAAGCATGAATTCAGCTTTAACTGGAAATATCTGCACTGCTAAACTGTGCGGAACTGAGGTGCACAGCTTTATACTCGCTGTCTCAGGCCGTTACAGGTTCATACGCTTTTCAACTAAAACATTTCCACGACTTTTCTAAACGTTTTGTTGGAATTTAAACATGTACAAAAATACACTAGTGTATGAAGATCTGCCAGAGACAAAGAATTCTTGGTGTACAGACACAGCTGTCACAAAGCAGCAGAGACGGCCGAGTGAGTAAACAAAGCTGACCTATGACCTAGGTGATCTAACTATGCAGAAACAACATGGTCAGTCCTTATAAGGAAAAAACCAAAAGGGTCTGTCCTAACGTAGAAGTAGAGTCAAAAGGTAAAGATAGATTTGTGCATTCAAATCACCAGGTATGTACGTACTATGCTGTACAAGATTGTAGAAATGTTCCTGTTTCAGTTCGTAACCGACGGTCAGGGGTTACGTGCTCACTGCAATAAAGGCTGCATCTCTTTGTTCCTGAAGTCTGCTTACTTTTTGTTTGGTAAAGACTAGTTTTTGAGATTCCTACTGTTGGAAAGAAGGAAAACAAAAAAACAACAGTTTTTGGTGGCCCGTACAGGGACCCAATCCAGCTCCGGCGTGACTGCAGCATCACCAGGGAGGAGGTCTTAGTCTGTGTCGACTGTGTATCTGTGTGGCTGAACTGAATAAACTTCTTTGAAAAAACAGACAAAACATATGTAAAGTGAGTAAATGTTAAATGACAAATCTCCACATGGGGTGAGCTAATGTGTCATAGTAAGATTCCTAAAATAAGCAATCACAGAGTCTCAAAGTAAGTAAAGTAAGTCTTCAATAAGAAAATCTTATTTACAGCTTAACTCCAAAATTCAGAATGTTTTCTGCGTACTCTGAGGTTAAATGGTAAAGGTTGAGAATTTTAAGTAAGACAGGATAAAATAATTACTCCTAAACTAATAAAAATAACCGTACACTTATAATAATTAGTAAAAGTTCTGATTAGAGAAGAATAAAGTAAAACCTGGTAAACTTCAGTCCCTTGCAGTGTCTGTGTGAGTGCAATGAGTGTAAATGTGCTTGATTGTGAAAGGGGCTGGCCACCTCCTGTTCAGTTGTCAGCTGTGTGTTTATTTATGTTACCTGTTCTCTGTCTGCGAGAGGTTTTAGTCCAACGTGCTCAAAACCTCAGTCTTCCATGTTTATAACAGCCAACCAAAATGATATAAGAAGACAATAGATAAATGAATAGGCTATAGATAGGTGTTAATTAAAATAAAATGAAAAGATATAGAAATAAACTATTCAACTCATGCTCATCGAATAAAGACTAAGTTGAGCTTAATTCAACAGTTGCCTTTAAGACAGTTTATTTAAATTGAACTAGTATTGACTCATAAGGTTTGGTGTTGAGTGTCCATAAATATCTTTAAAAAAATTATCAACACTTGAGGGTGTACAAGAGACCAGTGATCTTCTAGGGATTTCTCATACGTCAGGATCAAACAATAGGCGGCCGCTGATAATCGAGAATGAGCGATTCCGAACACATTCGGTCACTCTACTGACATATGAGATCTCTGGAAGTTACGGTAATGAATTTACCATCTTGAGTGCAACAACAGAAGAAAATAAGTACCTAAAACCATTAAGGGAAATAAGCATAAAATGAAGAATTAATATTGTGAAAAGAAGAAGATAAGAAGTTAATATAAAGTAAGGGAATATGATCAGGATAAATCTAGAAAACCCAGGTAAAAATGCAAATCCAATCAAAAGAAACTGAAATTAAACTAAAAAGGAATAAGTTTGGCCTTAAAAAAACAGATAAAAATATGTATGTATATAAATGCACGAGAAGCATAGCAATACAAGTAGAATACAGTTCTAAATTGGGGTGCCAGTGGGTTCATTAACCAAGTCTTAATTTACAGTTACTAACCATGATGAATGATGATGTATTGTAAACTGGGTGTTAAAACACTCACAGAGCACAATCTACAGACAGGTCATATATGGTTCTAATTGCCCACATGATGATCTGATAGGGTAATTGACTTAAATTAAAGTGTTTTAACAAATCGATTTATTCATGCTGTTGCTATTTATGTAATCACATTATATGCCACGTGGACATTTGTTTTTACTTTGAAGATCATACAATTAAGAATTCATTTGGTATTGGAATATTATGCAAACTATGAACATGACTACCCTGAATATCTGCTGTATACTAACTAACCACAATATGGTTGGTGAGTGCACAGTAGATCCATCGTAATCGCATATTTTGTAAGGATTGAAGACTCTAGTGAGGCATAGTATGAAAACAACAAATCATAGAAAAGATCCTTTTCAGTGTGCATACACACATAATCAGAGTAGTCATACTGCTTTATTCAGTATTGAAATATCTTGATAAACCACACACATATGCAAGAGCATTTTTAATATATAAAAATAGTGTTACCCATCACCACGGGGTCATTAAGCATTTAGATTAAGAAAAGGGGAGGTCAATAACGAACGACACACACACACACACACACACACATACTCATACACAATCAAGAACACAGACACATTCACTCACACACACCCTTAGACACACACTTACACACTCCGAGTCTCAGAAGTTAGTGACCTACTCATAGTTAAGAGTGGTCAAACTAGCTAGTTTCCACATTAAATTATTTGTTTATCACAATAAACATTATAGGACTCCACAGTCTTTAAAAAAATAAGGTTAATGCTGTCCCAAGAATTGACTTCAGTGATTTAAATAATAATGCAGGTAGATGTACACTATTCCAAACTAAATACATGTAAAACTACATTACTTCTTGAATACCTGTAACAATGTACATTATTTCATTGCAGAGTTCAAAGCATTTGGTACCTGCAAGTGAAAATTATCATTAAGGGGCTTAGCCTTTCATCACATCCCTCTAGGAACATTTACACATTTTATAAGAATCAGATCTTAAAATAAAGATACCTTCCTCATAAGTCCCCCTCTCAACAGTCCTGATAAAATGGGGTTGGTCTGTTATAGAGGCCCTCGTCGTCTTACAGGTGAAGAAATTGGCTTTAACACTAAATTGAGACTAGAAGGGTAGAGGATACAATAGGTAGACATTCTAAAAGCTGATTTTTAACCATGCCATAATAGATTTCTATAAAAATCTAGTCATAATGTTTACAATTAGATTACATTATCATGTAACCAGGAGAGTTATTGCCATCCTGATTAAAGTTCATGTGTACCTGCACAACACGTCAACAGCACTACGTCAACATCATTGACACCCTCACAAGAGTGACAGTAAAACCAACAGACTAAGCCCACTGATATGTAGGTCCGAGGAGACGAGTTAGTTCGTAACAGACGGTCAGGGGTTACGTGCTCACTGCAATAAAGCCTGCATCTCTTTGTTCCTGAAGTCTGCTTACTTTTTGTTTGGTAAAGACTAGTTTTTGATAAAGAAGGAAAACAAAAAAACAACAGTTTTCATGACCGTCTTTAAAATATCAGTGCAGACATGAACAATAAAACTAAAAATGTCAAAACTGATTATAGTAGGCCTATATCTTACTTAAAATGTATTTAAATAAAAAAACATTTCTTTCAGCAATGCTGACAATTTTCTATAATAAAATGTGTGTTAAATCCTGAGAGCTCTATTGTGTACAACTGAGTTAACTCTGAGCTGATTCCAACACCAGGAGAACTGAACAGTTTACAGTATAATAATCAATATGAGAAGCAACCAGCTAATAATTTATTTATTTTTCCTTTTAAAATGGGCACAAAAATAAAATATTAAAGCAGATTTTTTTGGTCACAGAGATTTTTTTTCTATTGAACTATTTAACATGTAATACGTTTAATATAAAACCTCACTTATCAATTAGTAGAATGAAGCAAAAGTAATCAAATGTCACTTACTTTTAGAGCCACTCTAAAATATTAGTAAAGAAAACTACACTGTCGCATCGAGCTCTCAGGTTATGTTGTAACAGAAACTAAAACAGAACTAGTCATTTTCCTTTTAATTTGAACATTTATTTTTTCATGTACACGATGGAAACTGATCTACACTGAATAAGATAACCCTCCTTCAAACACACCTCTGATATATCTCAGTCTCAGTGCTATAGGCAGCGGCGGGCGCGCGGGGTCTCGCTGTGTTTTGGAGAAGTTAAATCCGGACAGTCTGTATCACAGTTTAAAGGAACAGAGAGATTTCTGCGCTTTAGCGCTGCAGGGTAACCATGCTGTTCCCGGAGGTAAACACCGGGGCGTGTTTAGTTAGCTAACGCTAGCTAGCTCCGTGCTGCTTCTCCTGTGTAACGTTACAAATATCCCATTCCTGCAGTTGGGGTCCTCGCGTCTCTGCCTTTCTTTAGTCTGAATGAAGCCGGACAGCATTAAATCAGCATGTTTCTCTCACTGAGTGAATTACAGTTACAGTGCAGCAGCTGAAGCTCCGCTCAGATTTGCTGTTTTCAAATTCCGTGACTTTTCCAGGTTTCATGACCGTATGAACCCTGCGGTTACCTCGTATTTACACCCCCTCCCCCTCCACCTCCACCTCCCCTCACCATCAATCCCCCCGCCTTTTTCAGCAGCAGCCAGAGGTGGCGCTGTTCACTCAGAACGCTGTGTATCTACTTCTTGTGTCAAGAATCAAAACACTGCAACATGAGTTTTTATTGCCTTACGTGACATCACAGATCCCGTGTGTGTATGTGAGTGTGTAGTGTGTGTACTGTGTGTATGTGAGTGTGTACTGTGTGTAGTGTGTGTATGTGAGTGTGTAGTGTGTGTATGTGAGTGTGTAGTGTGTGTATGTGAGTGTGTACTGTGTGTAGTGTGTGTATGTGAGTGTGTAGTGTGTGTAGTGTGTGTATGTGAGTGTGTAGTGTGTGATTGTGAGTGTTTAGTTTGTGTATGTGAGTGTGTACTGTGTGTAGTGTGTGTATGTGAGTGTGTAGTGTGTGTAGTGTGAGTGTGTAGTGTGTGTAGTGTGTGTAGTGTGTGTATGTGAGTGTGTAGTGTGTGTAGTGTGTGTAGTGTGTGTATGTGAGTGTGTAGTGTGTGTAGTGTGTGTATGTGAGTGTGTAGTGTGTGTAGTGTGTGTAGTTTGTGTATGTGAGTGTGTAGTGTATGTAGTGTGTGTATGTTATTAATAAACATTGTTATTTAATAATAGGTCTTTGCTTCTTCAGTGCTGTAATGTTAATTTACATAATTCTGAACAGATTTCGCTGATTTAAAAAGCCTGAAAAAGTTTTTAAAACGCTCAGTTTTAACTTTTTACTCATGAAGAAATGTGGGGTTTAAATCAGGCTCGGGTTCATAATGACAGTTTATGGGTCGGGCTGGATTCTTTGGGTCTGATCTTAACTCTAGCGTACACTGTGTGATTATTTTAATGGAGAGCGTTGTGGATAACTCACACTGCACGTTTGAATGGTTTGTTGTGTTTGAACAGCGACAGATGCAGCTGAAGCTCATTCTCACTCATTCTCTCTAATCGTACAGTTTTAGAAATAAAAAATCACATCGAGAAACTGAGTTCAGACAGAGATAAAACTCAGTTCAGTTCAATAAACCTAAGATGAGTTCATCAAATATTGTAGAAGATAAAGAAGAGGATGAGCTTTTGCTGATTCCATCATTTAAAAGTGAAATGTAATGTAATGTACGTATAGTGTGTGTGTGTGAGTGTAGTGTGTGTGTGTGTGTGTGAGAGAAAACTTACATTTCTTTAATCCAGGTTTGATTCTTATTTCGCCTCCATGTTCCATTCTAAACACACACACACACACACACACACACACACACAAAAACACACAGACACACACACACACACAGATCAGCAGGGTGTGAGAGTGAAATGCAGAGTTTCTCTCTCTGGGTTTATATTAGTGAACATGGTGAAGGAATATGAAGTTCCGGATTTTCCTGATACACAATAATTAACGTTAATCCTTAAGAAGAAACACCCACTCCTTTATAACACCATTAACACAATTAGAGGAAACCAGAGCCTCAGATTTAAATTTTAATATCTAATAACAGATTCAATATGCTGTCACACTTTAGCTTGTTCTTTTATTCCCAGCCTCTAGGGGGCGTGAGGGAGAATTATAGGGTCTCTGTTTAGAACAGGTGAAGAAGTAAAGGCTGAACCATAAAGATCCAGCTACAAAGGAAACATGGAGTCTTCAACTTTTAACCAACAAACATGTGGACTTCACTTTACTCTAAACTCTGATGAGCTCAATCCATTTTATTAACACCTGAAACGCTGTAATTTATGAATAACGAGGGTTCATCACGCTACAAACTCTGTAGTCCAGAACCCTAATCTTTATGTTCTGTTTATGGGCAAATTCTGATCCTGAACTTGGATTATTATTATTCCTGTGTTGATCTGAAGCTGGATAATATGAGTTGCTTTCACCTTATAAAATAATTTCAGTTTATAATAGAAAATTCACAACAAAAGGCTGAATACACCACATCTGGATAGGCACTGTGCACTTTATTATTAAAAATATATTAACTCAACTGAGAAAATGTAGCTCATTCTAACACAGGGTAACTTTGGACTCTTTAAACAGTTGATCACTCTTCTTTTATCTCTAACTGACCCTCATCACTCTATCTAACATCTGCAGCACACCTGAATCTTCCCCCTGAGTATTTCTTCATACCTGAGTGTCTTCAGTGAGCAGTGTGGATCCTCCAGTCTGGCAGAAAGCAGCTTCTCTCCTGACTCTCCTGGGTGGTTGTAGGTCAGATCCAGCTCTTTCAGGTGGGAGGGTTTTGAATTTAGAGCTGAAGCCAGAGAAGAACAGCCTTTTTCTGTGATCATACAACCAGATAATCTAGAGAGAGAGAAAATTAGTGTACGTTATTAACAGAGAGAGAAAGAGTGACAGAGGCAGACTGAGAGAGAGATTATACACTTCTGTATTAAACAGACCACACAACAAACTACTGTAGTCTCTAGGAACACCGGAAAATGAGTCATGAATCCTCTTAAACTTTGTAAATATAGCAGTGTTATTGATGTGGAAAACAGAATCTTTAAAGTAATTTAGTTTATGTTCATCTCACCCCTTTTTCTTAAATTGTTTTGCTTTTTGCGTGAAATTGCAGTACATTTAAAGCTAATTTTTTTCTGAGGACAGATCTTAAAAATCAACGGCACTGGTCAGTTTAAAGAGTGAAAAGCCCTTATTTTACTTTATAAATTAAGCTGCTAGCAATTAACTGGTGACTAGTCAAGACAAGTTCATTTGTATTGTATCTTTCATACATGCCATCAGTTCTATGTTTTACAGAAACATTTCACACACAATGCAGAACAATTATAAAAAAAGTTTCTTAGAATTTATAAGAAAACTGAGAACAAAAACTAATAAAATAATTAATAAGGAATTTGAATAAAAAAATAAATAAAACAAAAGGACATAGTGTGGATGGGGTATCTGGTCTCCCAAACTGGGGAGGACATAGGAGAAAAAAAACAGAACAATCATGTACTAAGAGTTTACCAGAATGCACAAAGATAAAACGTTTTGGCGCAGGTAAATAGATACGTTTTCAGTTTTTTTAGAGGTTATAGTCTACGCAGAACATCTCACAGCTTCTGGAAGTTTATTCCAACTGCAGCATAATGTCTCGTCATTGGTTCTGGTTCTAGGTAGTGTTAACAGATCTGCCTCTACTGATCTGAGGAGTCTAACAGGGCAGTATTTCTCCAGCATATCAGAGATTTACGTTGGTAAAAACCTTTTTAGTGCTTCATAGAAAAGGAGCAGTATTTTAAACTTTATTCTCCAGCTGATTGTATGATATGAGCACTGGAGTTACACGTCCCTGCCTCTTTGTCCTGGTTAGTATTCTGGCAGCAGCGTACTGAATAAGCTGCAGTTGTCTGACAGATGTTTGGGGAGGCCAGTGAGGAGGCTGTTACAGTAATCTTATCTACTAGAAATAAAGGCGTGAATGAGTTTTTCTAGATTTGCCTTCATAAAGTCTTTAAATCTTACTGTTTTTCAGGTGGTATAAAGCTGAATTGATAATAGATTTGATATGGCTGTTAAAACTGAGCTCTGAGTCAATTTCGATTAGGGGTAGGTGTTAAAATTCAATACTGAAAAGGCACTGACTGAAATGTCTCAGTACTACAGAGTACAGAAAAATCAAAGGAAATTTGGTGCCTGTTTTGTATTTGAGTCTTACTGATTGTGTGGGGTGGACAGGTGTCTTTATGCAGCTAACGACCTCAAACAGGTGCTTTTAATTTGTGGAGGCGGACTAACAGGTCTTTGAGGCCCAGAATTTTACGGTGATTGACAGATGTTAATTAAAAAATTATACATTGTGATTTTTTTTTTAGATTATATCTCTCATAGTGGACGTGCACCTAAGATGAAAGTTTCAGACCCCTCCATGATTTCTAATTTGGAGAAGTCGCATTCAATTACTTATTTTACTTTTTTTAATCATAAAAAAACACTTTTAAATAATAAAACATCTGAATCAATCTAACCCTGTGTGAAAAAGTGTTTGCTGCTCTAAATCTAATACCTTAGTGGATGCCCTTGGCGGCAACAAATGAAGTCAAGGAGTGTTTTTGAGCATAAATGTCCTGTTTAATATCAGCTTAGCCACTTAGCCACTCCAAAACCTCCAAAGCCATGTCCTGCTGTCGAACCTGAAAACATCTGAGCTTGAGGTCACGAACAGATGGCCAGATATTCTTTCAGGATTGTCTCTTACAGCAAGTTGGGCAGGTCCTAAAGCAGCAACGCAGACTCTGACCATCATACTACCACCACCATGTTTTATGTTCAGTATGATGTTCTTTATCTGAAATTATGTGCTAGTTTTACACCAGAAGTTAAGGGACTTTCCAAAAAAAAAAAAAACTTTTGTCTCTTCAGTCAAAAAAATATTTACCCAAAGTCCTGGAGATCATTAAGATGTTTGTTGGTAAATGTGAGACGGGTCGTTGTGTTATTTTTGGTCAGCAGTGTTTTTTATCTTGGAACTCTCCCATTGTGACCATTTTCACCCAGTCTTTTTCTTATTATTGAATCATTAACACTGATCTTAACTGAGGCGAGTGAGACCTGCAGTTCTTTAAATGTTGTTCTAGGTTTTTTTGGGACCTCCTTTTTCAGATTAATGACTTTGTTTTCTTATCTGTTTTTTAACTTCTTCAGATCAGGGCAAGATGTGCTGCTTTTTGAGATATTTTATCTGCTTCATGTTGTTAGACAGTTCTATTTAAGGGATTTCTGAATTGATTGTACAGTAATCCAGCCTGGTTGTGGTTAGGTAAATGTAACTCAGCTTTCCAAAAATGTGATTAGTCACAATTAATTTATGGGGGGGGGGGGGGGGGGAAGAATTTTTTTTTTTTACAAAGGGCTAGATTGGTTTGGAGTTTTTCCCCTTAAATAATGAAATTATCATTCAAAACGTGCTTGTTCATATTTATAGGTTATATTTGTTTGATATTAAAGTTTATTTGATCATGAAAGGTTTTATTTGATCTGAAAAATGTTAGTATGACAAAAAGAAATGTGTATATATATATATATATATATATATATATATATATATATATATATGTATATATATGTACATAAAACATGTAAATACACTTTTGGTTTTTAGCTCAGTGTCAGTAGGCTGGATTAAGAACTGAATATAAGGTTGAGAACTAGCTAACTGTGGTTTTATTAGGACTTAAAAAGTGAAGCTTTCCAAGAGACAGAACAATAATTATTGCAAGGAAGTAGGTGGACTCGTCCTGTTTTCCTGATTGTACTGGATTGTGTAGTTATAGAGATGTGGATGAAGGGTAAAGAAACAAGATAAAATACAATAGTAACAGAATATACATTAACTATTAAACAGAAAGCTCCAGTTCCACAGCTAATCAATTTTACTGTCACCTACATCTATATGCAGCTCATGCTCTTACGGGCTACAGATTATATTCTTTAACGGGGTTAAACTTTTTTTTTTGGAAGCTAGAGTGATTAATCCTGCATATCACTGTAGAGGACATGTTCAGCAAAGCTATTTAAGAGCATCTGCAAGTAAATTAATGATTTTCTTCAAAACATTTGTGATTAGTGTGTGCCTACTTAAAAAATATATTAGTATGGACATCCTAAAGATGACTGCAAACAGAGTTCACATTTGATTGACTGGTGTACTCTGGCCTTGAGTAGAAGCTTCCTATTGTGTGATTTGATATATAAGTATCTCGTTAAAGCTTTAAATAACATATTTTAACACTTATAATTTCAAACTGAACCAACTCACCTGAGAATCTGCAGTTTACAGTCTAAACTCTCCAGTCCAGCAGAGAGCAGCTCCACTCCTGAATCCTGCAGATCATTGTTACTGAGATCCAGCTCTTTCAGGGAGGAGTTTTCCAACTTTAAAACTGATGCCAAAGTTTCACACATCTTCAATTGAAGATTACACAAAGCTAATCTGAAAAATGTGATATAAACACAAAAGATTTTACAATAAACACAAAGTTTAAATAACATATTTTGGTGATTTTCTTAACATATCATATTTCTTAACAATATCAGATTGTGGTGGTTTTGGCTATTGTTGTTAGTTGAGTGAGTAGTAGATCCTGGCTGAGCTCTATGTATAACCCCAGTTGTTAGGTGCAGGATTTGTCCTGTATTATACTACTATGTCATTATTTTTGCTCATACTGCAGAGGGAAAGTGGCCTAAATCCATATTTTAGTGTTCAGTGTGATTTTTTTAATATTCACACTGCCTCACAAATGACACCTATATTAAAACAAGATTTGGGACACATTTATCTGCAGTTTAGACAAAGCCAGAGTTACTTGAGGTTTTGTTAAGATCAGATAGAAATGTGGATAAAACAACTTAAGCAGGAATAAAGAAGACAGGAAGCGTGGACACAACTGTTAAATCACAGTAAAATCTATGCAAAAATATTGACATTAATCCCTAAATACAGAGATGTAACCTCATCAATCCAGCACCCACTCTATGCATTACTTTCAGTTAAGACGTGACTCCTATTTCCCTTTAGTCTGTTTAAAATAAAGCGACAGAAACACTGACCTGAGAGTCTGCAGTTTACAGTGTGAACTCTTCAGTCCAGCAGAGAGCAGCTCCACTCCTGAATCCTGCAGGTTGTTGTTACTGAGGTCCAGTTCTATCAGTGAGGAGTTTTCCAGCTTTAAAACTGATTCCAGACTTTCACACGTCTTTACTCCAAGATTACATGAAGCTAGTCTATAATATAAGAATAAACAGATTTTACTTAAAAATACACTTAAATGAAAATGGAAAATAACAACGTTATTCATACCATAGCATTTATCAAAATAAAGGTGTAACTATACAAACACACCCTATTCTTCATGGTGTCCTGATCTAAAAGAATATTTTAACTGACATACAAATAGAACACAAAATGAAACTGTGAAATACAGTATCTGTGAGATGGACTGGTGTTTCTTTATACAGAGATAGTAATCATGCAGAAAGCTAGAGTTACACATTAGAAAACAGTTTACAGTGAGGGCAGCTCAAGTTCTGGGACAGATTATGAGTTAAAAGAGACGAAGAGTTTATTGGGTGCTTTTTTAACCTGCCACCATTTACTTTCTCCCTCCATTTATTTATTGGTTATTAAATTCAGATCTGTGTTTTATACAAAAAAAATCAGAAATTCCAGCAAACCAGGCTTAATCTAGATGAGTCAACCCCAAAGCCTCATATACATCCAAACTTTAGTCTCTGTATCTGATTAGTGCAAGACCTCCCAGTGACCTCCTTTATAGATTATCTGATATTATTAATTAGATAACAATAAGGTTTTTTTTAATATTTATACTATCAGATATTAAAAGAGGGAATACTGTAACAAAAGATTATATTTTTATTTGACACATACATACACAGAGTAACAGATTATAACCTAGCCTGTAAGTACTTTAAAATCCTGTAAAATTAATTAATTTTCCATTAAAGACAGTAACTGGTTATCAGGTGAGCTACTTCTCTGTAATCCTTTTTGGTGTTTTCTACTGAGGTTTTCTAGAAAGCATGAATGCGTGTTTCTTTCAGCTGATTAAACGGGTTAATTATGTATCAGCAGTTTTATCAGCACTCAGTTTACTCAAATCAACAGCTAACTTTAGTAGCTTACTCATTGACAGACTGAAATTACTGTAATGCTATCTTGCCAACCATCGGAAGATGCTTGATTAAACTGTAACTGTGGAATGCAGAGTACTTGACCTCAGCATGCTGCCTTTGTTCAATTTCCAAGTAAAGTGTTGCATTTTAGCATTTTCACAGTAAAATATCTCCCAACTAATAACTTTATAATCAAATCAGCAGCCAGACATTTAGTCACTGAGGATAAAACTGCTGTGTGTTCATTGTAAACTGTCGAAGTGGAATTTGGATTGGTGCTGTGTCTCATGTTGGTGTTACGTTGGGATTATGGTGTTTGCCTGATATCTAAAACAATAATTTAATCAATATCTACTATATCTACTAATATAAAACATTGTGACTAATACATATTCACCAGTGATTTAATGAAAACTGTGAATGCCTGAATAAAAATACTCACAAAGCTCTTTTGGATATTTTAACTACTGGCAGCAGCCTCAGAAAACACTCCTCTGATGGATCGTATTTACTGAGGTTAAACGCCTCCAGCTCTTTTTCTGAATTCACCAACACAAACACCAGAGCTGACCACTGAGCAGGAGAGAGCCTGGCCTGATGAAGACGACGGTCACCACCTCCACTCAGGTATTTCTGCACTTCCTGCACCAGAGAGTGATCATTCAGTTCATTCAGACAGTGGAACAGATTGATGGATTTCTCTGGAGAGGAGTTCTCCTCAATCTTCTTCTTGATGTATTTGACTGTTTCCTCACTGCTGTGAGAGCTCTTCTCTTTCTGTGTCAGTACAATTCTTAACAGAGTCTGATTAGACTCCAGTGAGAGACCCAGAAGGAAGCGAAGGAACAGGTCCAGATGTCCACTCTCACTCTGTAAGGCTTTATCCACGGCACTGCTGAGGAAGCCATTTATCGATGTCCTGCTGAAAAGCTCAGATAGTTCAGTGGTTTGCTGTTCGGGGGTTTGCATAGTCTGATCCTTTGTGTTGAAATAGAGAAATGCATATAAAGCAGCGAGGAACTCCTGAATACTCAGATGTACAAAGCTGAAGACCTTCCCCAGGTTCAGCAGCTCACGTTCCTGTCTGAAGATCTGGGTACACACTCCTGAGTACACTGACACTTCTGTAATATCGATGCCACTCTCTCTTAGATCTTCCTCATAGAACATCAGGTTTCCTTTCTCCAGCTGCTGGAACGCCAGTTTCCCCAGAGCCAGGATACTTTTTCTAGTCTGCTGAGGATCAGTGTCACTTTTCCCACTGTACTTCTGGCTCTTGTGTTTGATCTGAAAGATCAGGAAGCGTGTGAACATCTGCGTCAGGGTTTTGGGGATTTCTCCACTCTCAGCTTCACTCAGCATTCTCTCTAGAACAGTGGCTGTAATCCAGCAGAAGACCGGTATGTGGCACATGATGTAGAGGCTTCTTGAAGACCTGATGTGTGCGAAGACTTTTTTGGCCAGGTCCTTTTCATTGATCCTCCTCTTGAAGTACTCCTCTTTCTGAGGGTCATTGAAACCCCGCACTTCTGTTACCTGGTCAACACACTCAGGAGGGATCTGACTGCCCGCTGCTGGTCGAGAGGTGATCCAGAGGAGAGCAGAGGGAAGCAGATTTCCCTTGATGAGGTTCGTCAGCAGAACATCCACTGAGGTTTGCTCTTCTATATCCACCAAGTTCTCATTGTTCTGGAAATCCAGAGGAAGTCGACACTCATCCAGACCATCAAAGATGAACATGACCTTGTAGCTCTTATAATGTTTTGGTTTTAAATCTTGTGTTTCTGGGAAGAAGCGCTGAAGAAGATTCACCAGACTGAGCTGCTTCTCCTTCATCAGATTCAGCTCTCTAAAAGGAAGTGGAAATATGAAGAGAACATCCTGATTTACTTTTCCTTCAACCCAGTCCAGAATGAACTTCTGCACAGAGACTGTTTTTCCAATTCCAGCAACTCCTTTAGTCAGTACAGTTTTGATGAGCTGGTTCTGTTCTGGTAAGGGTGTAAATATGTCGTTACATTTGATTGGTCTTTCCTCTGTTGTCCTTTTCCTGGATGCAGCTTCAATCTGCTTCACCTCATGTTGCTGATTGATGTCTCCACCTCCTCCCTCTGTGATGTAGAGCTCTGTGTAGATCTCAT
The DNA here is from genome assembly GCF_023375975.1 of Astyanax mexicanus. Lineage (NCBI taxonomy): Eukaryota > Metazoa > Chordata > Actinopteri > Characiformes > Acestrorhamphidae > Astyanax > Astyanax mexicanus. The sequence continues at coordinate 133,380,548 of NC_064408.1, read as the reverse complement.
TCAGAAGTGCTGAGTTTTCATGGCCTGAGATTCCTTCATTAATTCTCTGATATTTGTCCCTCAGTTTGGATTTGAGCTTTTGTTGACATGCTGGGGCCAATTCTGATTACAGGTAAAGAAAATAAGGAAAATGTAATTAGCTGAGATCAACCATTAAATACGCTGTGTAGAACGACTCTGTGATACAATAAATTAATAATTTAATAATAAAGATGGCATTATGTTGTTTTTACAACATACTGCAATACAGTTTTTATTGTTTTTGAAAATCAGCACTGAAAAGTTCATTAGCCCCAGGTTGATACCAATAGTAACTCTTACGGCTCTCTAGTGTGTTGGCGAGGTCTGTCTGCTTCATGTTCCTCAGGATATGCAGTGTGATCTTCAGCACCCCCTCCCTCTGATCATCCTCCACCTCTCTCTCAGAGCATGCTGGGTAATCTGGACTCAGGAGTTTCTTGAATGTGTTCAGCTCATTTTTCACTAGAGAGATAAACTTCTGCTGCAGCTTCTGATAAAGAACAAACATCACAGAATCACTAAAGCTGTTACAGTGCTGAGAGAGATGATCTGAACAATCTGAACATCAGAAAGAGATCAATCTGAGGAGGGGAGGAGTTATAGATGCTCTGGTCTTAATATTAACAATATTACAGTTATGATAGACCAATTACGAATGTTCACCTTAAAGTGAAAATAAACTGAAAAATGAAAGAAATCAGGGAGATCCCAGTTGTATATACGGTTTAGGACCAACCTCAAATATTTGTTCCAGTTTTTCCCTTTTTATTTCTGTCTTCTTCTTTCTGTGGACAAATAGAAAATCCACACTGTGATCTACAGGAATAAATCAGCTGATATAGCAGCTCACATCTACACATACACCTGATATTTATTATAACAACTACAATAATAACAAAAGCATGAATTCTCATTTTGTTCCTGGATGCATCTTAGAAACAACACAAGATAAATCAAATAAAGAATAGCAGACAGTAACTGATCAAATATATGAAGTTCATTTCCTAAAGGAAATGCAGAATGATGGCACAGAATACATGGTTTCATCTGATTTATAGGGTGTTGCTATAATATAGTTGTTGGTTGCTAAGGTGTTGCTATACTGCAGATGTTGGTTAAGCTGTTCCTAGAATGCTGATAGGCTGTTCCTAGATGTTGCTATGTTATAGTTGTTTGTTGATGAGGCGTTGCTGTGAGCTCCAAGTGTTTACTGGATTTTGTAAAAGATGAATGTTGTAAAGAATGAATGAGTGAATGGGTTAAGGAAGACAGCCTACAGAAAAAAAAAAGTGATCATATGAGGACCCAGCTGGCACTTAATCGACTTCAATGTTGAAATGTGGTTAAAATATGGTTGAAGTAATGTCTGTTTTTGTTTCAATGTTGAAACAATGTTGAAACAACATTTGATGTTAAATAGTTCTGCAATCGTTAAAATTGTAATGTTGAATCAACATAATATCCTCAAACTTCTGCCTTTTGAATTAACATTTTACATTTCATTACCATACAATTTCAAAAAATGGTTAGATGGAGGGATGAAAAAGTGGTTTTACTTTCATTTGCAGCAACTGCTTTTTAATTTGGCACCAATTCTTCACCATATCTGGGGGAATGTTCATGTTTTATTAGTTTTACTGTTGGGTTTTTGAGATTAAATGTTGAATTAGATTGGTAGTGGTGGGTAACATTCTTTATACTCAGCTTTACTACAGTGATGTTTGTTTATTGTTAACACTGTTAACTAAAAGATTTTCTCATTTTAGTGAGCTATGGTTAATTAAAGGTTAAATTGCCATATAAACATTCATTCACTTTTCAAAATCAACACCAAATGATTGAATGCTGATTCAATGTGGAAATGCCAGCTGGATGAAAATGAGTGAACATATCCAAATGTTCCAAACAAGAAGACATCACACAATCAGACCAAACAATCTGGACTTAGAACAAATGTTGATATCTCAAAAACTGCAGGACAAGTTATGCAATAAATATTCCAAAGTAAAATTCAACCCCAATTTCAATAAAGTTGGAAAGTTGTGTGAAACATAAATTAAAACAGAATATGATGATTCGCAAATCCTTTTTAACCTGAATTCAACTGAATTCACAACAAAGACAACATATTTAATGTTCGATCAGATAAAATTATTTTTAGCAAATTTGAATTTGGTGCTGCAACACGTTGTAAAGAAGTTGTACAGGATGATGTTTATCTCTGTGTTTCATCATCTTTTTTATTTAACACTCAATAAGCGTTTAGGAACTGAGGACACTGATAGCTGAACTTTGTAGGTGGAATTCTTTCTCATTCTTTCTTGATGTAGATCTTCAGCTGATCTACAGTCCGGGTCTCCGGCGACGTATTTTGAGCTTCATGACGCTCCACAGGTTTTCAGTGGGAGACGGTTCTAGACTGCAGGCGGGTCGATCTAGAACCCGCACTCTTTTACTATGAAGCCGAGCTGCTGCTGCTGAAACTCCTGCAGAATGATGATCAGCATCGTCCTGCTGAAATAAGCAGCAGGACGTCCTGAAAAAGACGAAGCTCAGACGCAGCAGATGTTCCTCCAGAAGCTGGATGAAGCTTTCAGCATTAATGGAGCTTCACAGATGTGCAGGTTCTCCAGGTCATGGGTTCTAACTCACTAACTCACCCCCACACCATCAGAGACGCTGCTTTAGAACTTTACTCTGAGAACAATCCGGACAGTCCTTTTCTTTGTCTCAGTCTTTGGTCCAGAGGACACAACGTCCATGATCTCCAAAAATCATGTTAAATAGTTCAGAAATAAAAAATCTGCTTTAATATTTTATTTTTGAGCCAATATTAAAAGCAAAAAAAAGAATCTCTTCCAAGTTACTAATTTGTGTTTTTATGAGTGTTAAGGCATTTTTAGGCTGTAATGGTCATCTCTTTCTCTCTTTCTCTGGGAAGCAGGTTTAGAAATCCCAGTTTCAAACTAAATAGTCTATATCATGTTATTTGATGAAATCAGTTAATTCCGTTTTACACAATAGAGCTCTCAGGATTAGAGACACATTTTATTATTGAAGATTGTCAGCATTGCTGAAAGAAATGTTTTTTTTATTTAAAAACATTGTAAGTAAGATATAGGCGTACTATAATCAGTTTGGACTGGATTTTTTGTTTTATTGTTAATGTCAGCACTGTTATTTTAAAGACTGTACGATCATGAAAATATGAAAAGTGTATGAACCCTGTAACCGCCTCAGACAGCCTGTCCAAAACTGTGCACCTCAGTTTAGCAGTGCAGATATTTCCAGTTAAAGCTGAATTCATGCTTTTAATCACAGAAAAAACGGTCTTATTTAGCTTTTAAAAGGCCATTTAAATGCTTAGTTATGGTGGTTTTGCTGTTTTCCTCGGGTTTTGAGTGTTCAGCTGACTCTAAAGCGCTGACTCAGCTCTCGGTCGGTCCGGGTCTCTGTGGTGAGACAGTGTGCGGGTGGGGGCGGGGCTTTTAGAAAACTAAAACAATGGAATGTAACATGTTTCCAATATCGTGCAGCCCTAGCCCCGTCTCAACTTCTTTGGAACGTGTTGCAGCATCAAATTCAAAATGAGTGAATATTTGCAAAAAACAATAAAGTTTATCAGTCTGAACATTGTCTTTTTAGTGTATTCAGTTAAATATAGGTTGAACAGGATTTTCTAATTTTTCAAATATTTACATTTTACACAATATCCAACTTGATTGGAATTGGGGTTGTAAGAAAAAGTATACAAAGCAGAAAACAATATAGATATATAGTAATTTAGTGTATTTAAAAAACTAAACAGCAATCTCAGAACACAGATCACCTTACTGTCTCTATAGACCGTTTCAATGAGGAAAACAATAATAAAGCTCCTGCACATGTCTGTTCCATCCACACTTCCGGTGGCGCTATTTTCAACTATACAGCTGTCAAAATGAGAGTGCATATTTCACAAATCTCCCAAAAACAGAGCAAATATACGATCAGAAATTAGTAAAAAGTGATCAGACCTCTTCTCCTGATCCTTTTGATAAGGATTTAAGAGGGAAGTTCTTTCCTCTGATTTAAAACGCTTGATAGAGGTGATCTACCCAGATCTGATCACTACCTTGTTGAAACGGAGGCAGTGAAAGAGCATTTAATTCATTTCTCAGTGTAAAAGTTGTGAATATTTGTTCCTGTAGTAGAGAAGCATCACTATGGTGAGGTTGTAGCGAGTCAGACTCTATCCAGCACGAACTCTGCATGATTTATAGATCAGAAGGAGGGAGGAGTTGTGAGCGGACGCTGTAACTGCAGGCAGGTCAGCAGTGTGAAAAACCAAAGCAGGCGTGTTTACTATGGAGGACCAAAAATGACATAAATATAAATAAATAAATGTTGAAATAAATACATGAATAAATAAATAAATAGTTAAATAAATACATGAATAAATAAATAAATGTTGACATAAATAAATGCACATATAAATGAATAAATACATTTATAAATAAGAAATGTATTTATTAATTAATTTATTTACCTATACAATTATTTGTGCATGTATTTATTTATTTATTTATTCACGTTTATGTGCATTTATTTATATATTTATTAATTTCAACATTACTTTATTTATTCATTAATTTATTTATATCTTTCTACAGTTATATGTGTATTTATTTATACTTATGTAATGTTTGGTCCTCCATAGTTTACTTGTTTAAAGAACAGTTTGACCTGATTTTCAGTGTTTGTGACTCTCAGATTAGGTGAAGTTTGAATTCATGTTAAATTAAAAAGTTTCGTCCACTGTTTTAAACGCTGTTTACCGCTGAACGGAAGTGTCCTAGGAACAGCGACGTCACTTCCTGCGCTCGTGAATATTCCTCTGAAACGGTCTATATACAGATATATGTGTAATTCTCCCCCCTGTAGCTGATCCTGTAGTTTAGAGCAGCGATTAAATAAATACATTGTTTTTTTTAAGCGTAAAATAATTAACGCTCCTCTGATTTTGTTCTCGTATTTTATATTGGAAAAAAGAGACAGAGAGACGCGTGCAGCATTCTTGCTGCCATGGTAACCACCATTCTTTTGCCGGTGTTGTGCCGTATTTAGCACCCCCCCTCTCGAGAGCGTGCACTCACCTTTCTCTTGACTTTAACTTTACTTAGAAATAGGTGGAAAAATGGAAATACCCAAGATGCTGTTCATGGTGGGGGTGGGGATTTCTTCACAGCTGTTGGAACATGCCCAACTGTCTCACTGACTTCCACAAAATACAGGTTAGATAAAAGCCTCTTGTTTTGTAGTTTTATTTAATTTATTGTATTTCCCTTTATACCTGCAGTCAGCACGGTCCTTCTCAGTTTCTCACTAATGTTCTCTGAATACAGAGATATGCTGACAAGTAAAATAGCAAATGATATTTAATTTTACTGTAGTAACTTTTATACATGTAGTTGCTTTTAAATTCACTTTGCATGCATATGTATGTGTAAATGTGTTTTTGAGGGTATTTTTCTAAAATAAATTTGTTTAGTTTATATTCTATAAAAAGTGGGTTGTGATTTAATGACCCTGAGAAAATTTGAATCTCTGAGGCTTTGATGTTTCACTCACTGTGGGTCAGAGGTCACAGCTTCATCACTGAAGTTATGAGGAGGACCCATGGAGGCGTCACTCTTCATAGACACTCCACTGGGTTCTGGAGAAGCTCCTCTCTGGGTTTCAGTTCTGTTAACATTAAACACAGTGAAACTCCAACACACAGCACATCTTTAATAAAGATCAGGAACTGAAGAGCTTCACTCTCAGAACAGAACAGTAGTTTAGTGCAGTGATGTACCGAGACCCAGAGCTTCCTCCTCCACTGCTGAACTCTGGAGGATTCATCATGGACTGATCACTCTTCATAGACACTCCACTGGGGGCTGGAGATGCTCCTCTCTTCTTCCTGTAAACAGATCTTCATGATGATCCATGATGAGAGTAAAGTGTGGAGTAAACTCATTCACAGGTTCCACACTAACTTTTTCATAACTGTTCCAGAAGCTTCCCAAAGCTTTCTGAAAATCCCTCGTCCAATAAACACACATCATTTTATTCTTTATCAAAACTGCTGCACAAATCTGTAACTTCATAAAGTCATCCTCCATCATGTCTGGATTATATTGAGGATGTGTTTTATATGTATTTATGACCAGCCATCCCATTAATTCTAATTATTACAGTATTATTACTTAAAACAATAATAATGAATAATATTACAGGTGCTCTTCAAGAGTTCAGTGGTTTTATTTGGTAATGCTTAGATTTGTTTTATTTCTGGTCTGTTTACAACCAAATGTTTTCAACAAATTCCTGCAGTAAAATCATTTTAAATTAAACATGATTAATAATATAATATGGAAAGTCTTCTTTAATAAGACTTTAAATTGTGATCTATACATGAGGTAATGTTTAAATATAGTGGATTTAACCTGAAAACAGATGTATTATATGTTCAGTAAAAGAAAGGTCAGTATTGTCAGAATGTTACACTGTTCTACAGGTAGGTGTTTGTGTTTGTGGTGTAAATGTGTTGATTAAAGCTGGATAAATGATGTTTATTGAGAGTCACTCCTGATACGAACACTGTAGTTCAATGAACATACGCATCTCCAGAACTACAATCCCCAGCATGCACCTGACAACATCACGTGTTCAGAACTAGCCAATCGCTGCACTTTCTCACGCTCCTCATCTCCGGAATTTTAGAACTGAGTTCAGCTGTTAGTAATTTGTACGTGTATATAAACCCATTTGTTGGTATTATTTTTCTTTAAGTATTTCACTGTTGATCCAGCGACAGACTGAGCGTTTTCTTTCTGATTGTATTTCTGTAAATGTATCTTTTTTTCTCGTGTTGAACTTCGTCTCTTTTGCTCTGTTTTTACTGTGTTTTCTGGTGGTTTGGACTGTATTTCTGGATCAGGATTTCTCTTTTATTAGAGTTTATGTCTCTGATGTATGGGTTTATTCTTACTCTGGTTTTGAACACTGCTTGTATTACGACTACACGTTTTTTCCTTTAGTATTAAAGCCTCATCTACTTTTTACCACACTGATCTGAGTTCAGTCTGTAGAGTTACAAAAACTCTTGTGTTTATTTTCCATGTTCAGTTTCTCTGCAGTAAAAGCGAGCGCAGCTTTCTCCTCCAGCTCCGCTGTGCACACGGCTACCGTAATACACGGTTTATACTCTCACTAAAACTTTCACACAGATTCATCTTTCTTTTCTCCAGCAAATATGTTACTTTTATATTGTTTACATCTGTTAACATGCTTGACATATTTTTATTTTATATATATCGTTATTAAGATCACTATCATTATAATTATTTTACACAAGCCTGATTTTCTGGTGATCCCCTCTATGTGCAGATTATTAAATTAGTTCATTTTAATGAATTCACCTGAATTATTAATATTTATATAATTATTTACCATATACTTTTTTATAAAGAATGAACTGATCCGTAGGGACTGAAAGTTCTGATTAAAGTAAATATTAATTATAGTTATAATAACTGAGATAAAGATAACTGATGGAGAGGAATATTATTTGAACTATGTCAGGATTTCTGTATTAATCTGCAGGTGAGAGATTTTGTTTTTGCTAGTTTGTTAAATGATTTTCTATGTTTAAAAGCAGCACAGGGTTCTGACTCTGGTTCAGGAGAACCTCGGTTCTGTGTATTTAAATCAGTAAAATTTGTGGAACACAGGTCCAGGATCAGAGCTGCAACCATTAAAATATAAAAACTACTTTACTAATAAAATCTATCAGTTAATTTACTCACTTTAGGACAGAGGCTCCTCCTCCACTGCTGGAGTTCTGAGGATCCATCATTTACTCTTCTTCATTCACACACAGCTGGAACCCCTGAGAACAGATCAGCCATTACAATAAAACCACTATTCTTACAATAATAACATTAATATCAGAACTGCATTAAACAATTCCTGATAAACAAACAAAACCAACAAAAACAGGGAACATTTCATAACAGTGTGATTTAACCTCATTACAGATTAACTTAGATTACAGACATTTACTGATTTATAATTACTATAATTTAATTATTACTAGTTATATAAAATAATAAAAACATTATTTAAGTATAATATAAAACAGCAGGATTAAAAACACTAACACTAATTATTTATATTAATAATGATTAAAATATTACTATTAATAGTATTAAATAAATGTTATTTAAGTATAATATAAAACAGCAGGATTAAAATCTCTAACACACCACGTGATCTTGAGCTCCGTTGCTCCCCCTGCTGGTTGAACAGCGCTACTGCATATAAACACGCCTTTATAGCAGCTCCGTGTTTTTATCTCCCCAACAGATCAAAGTCCACATTAAGCAGTAATGCGCTTTAAACAGCATAAACTACACTGTGATCAATAAATATCGATCTATATCTGCGCATTTCTCTTCAGTTTACAGCATTATTGATCTGTTACAGCTGATTGTTCTCCAGCCGGTCTGATCTAGACCAGGTCCAGGTCTGATCCAGGCCCGGTTCAGATCTCCATGCTGATCCTGGTTCTTCCAGTGGAATCGGACACTGAGCTGAGCTTAAAGAACCGGTTCTGGATCTGAGGAACCTTTAGAACCGGTTCTGACTTTAAGCTACACGGTTCTGTTCTACATTCTCTTCAGTTCTGAACTTACCGAGTCAATCCGGACTTCTGTTCTCTTCTAATGGAGGAAACTGAACTTACTTTCACTTTCTCTCTTACTGCGTCTCACCTGTCTCTCTAAGCCCCGCCCCATTGACTGCGTCTCACCTGTCTCTCTAAGCCCCGCCCCATTGACTGCGTCTCACCTGTCTCTAAGCGCCGTCCACATTCACTGCGCCACACCTCTCTCTCTAAGCCCCGCCCCAGTCACTGCGTAACATCCCGCCTATTCTCTCTTAGCCCCGCCCCTATTCATGCGTTACTAACCCTGCTCTCTCTTAACCACGCCCCCTCCTTCACTCTTTTCATTTTTAATAAAGTGTATAATACACTGTGCACAAGTAATACAATACACAAAATTCCATCAGTCACTATCCTGTAAAACATATATCACTAGTTATTATGATCAAATATATAAAAAGTTAAAAAGAACAATAAAAGTTTAAAAAAAAGGCTTCTTTATTTTTTTCATGTGTTAAAGCTTCCAATATAACTTTACATTAGAAATGTAGAATTATGTTTATTTTATATTCTAACACTTCTTATAATATATATTATAGTTAGAGCTAAAATAGTAAATTTAAGTTCATGCTTAAAAAACACATTTCTTCATGAATAAAAACTCCAGAGATCATTTTTTTTATGTAGAATAAATAATTGTGTCTTTGAGGTCAAAACAGTGAAAGGAATTATTATGAGAGAAAGAATAAAAAACAAATTCTTTCTGTAAGTTGGAGAACACGTTACAGCAGGGGTCTAAAACTCGCAGCCCAGAACGATGTTAGTGCGCCCACAAGAAAGAGGCCCCTCCCCCCGTCCCCCAGCACAACACATCCTATTCACTTCTATAGAGAGAGTCGCTGCATGCTGCAGTGCATGCTGGGTTTCGATGCGTTGAGCGCAGCCCCGCCCTCCGGCAAAAAGTTCAGCAGAGCTAAACTTTATTCAAATTAATCCGGCCACCGTGCTACAGCCTAGCCAATCAGGGAACAGCAGGCTGAGACTTTATACACACAAACAATCCACACACACACACACACACAGAAAAAACACAAAGAGAAAACGGTGAAATATGGATTTATAGAACTTTAAAATTACAAATCTTAAATTTATGATTGACTACATCTGTCACTTAATTTGAATTCAAAATCATCACGGACACGCCCACACGGACACACCCACACGACGAGCTGAGAGATAAAACTCCGACTAAACCAGATCTACTATCAAATTAAACCACAATCAGATCAACTGAAACACATTTAATTCACATTTTAATTATTTAATTATGATCAACTGTGCTTAAACTGATCAAACTGAGTTCAGCTTCAATTAGAACAAGAGTTTCCCAGAGTAAGATCAATCCCTCAACTATATACTTATACTTATATAATGCATATATTATATATTCTAAACTTTACTATAATAATCATTCTGCACTATTAACACACCCTGTGTATTTAATATCCATAGCATAATAAATGATATTGGAGAGATATACTCTACTTCTGGTAGGAGTTTAATGGAAAATGAGAATAGTGCGAATTATATATGTTTTATCAATCAGTAAAAATAATGTAAATATTTAATTTAACTTTACACAGTGTGATAATGATGCTGAAATAATAAGGATTAGAGATGTTTAAGTTCTTCTAGGTAACAATAGAGAAAAGCTCACTGTCTCCATCTAGTGTCCTTCTGATGAACTACATCTAATATAAATGCACTTATAAAAATAACTAAAATTAATATTATGATCATGTCTGATATTTTCTGTAAGAGCTCAGAAGGTGGTGTTTTTATAATTGCTAGTAGAAAGACTTTCAATCCTGAATAAATGATTAACTACATCTGCAGTTTTATTTATTTATTTATTTGTGATCAATTATTTCTTTACACTATCGTTTTTAAATGTAGGTAAATATATATATATATATTTCCACTTATTCAAATTTTAAACACCACACTAGCAGTTTTACCCTCCTGTTATGTTCATTTTGTCAGGAACAGCAATGGTGTTCCCGGGTCAATTTGATCCGGTGCATGTTTAATTATCCAATTAATATAAAAATAATACTTTTTTCAAAAAGATCCAAACAACACCTTTAACCCTCTATGATCTTTCATATTTCTCCCTCCCCTTAACCCTAAATGTTCTATTCAGTCAGAGCGAGAGAAGGAACGATTCTGAACTCCTGAACCTGACAGACTGGTTATGATAGACTGAGCTGTTCTCATACGTTTCTGTAAATAAACTCAACTCAACTCTGAACATCCAGATTCCTGATCAAATATACAGACTCTGATTTACAGGATCTTCTTTCTGATCATTTCTGCAGTCTGACTTTTATATCTTCTAAAACTCTGATCCACCAGATGGTGTTCTGGAGATGTAGATATAGATTTATTTAACTCTATATGCACTTGATGATCTCTCCCCTCTGTGATTTATGTTTTCTAGGAGAATCAGGGATTTTTATGTGTTATTTCTGGTTCTGTCCATCACTCTCAGTGTTCTGGAGACAGTTTAATTCTGATAGATCAACACTGAGAGAGAAAAGATTACGGATAACTCCAGATCTATACCTTTAAACAACATTTCAAACCTTGATTTATCATCATAGCAGTGAAATCTACTACTGTCTGCTTTTACAGCTGCAGAACTCATACTGGATAATCGATGGATCCCACCTGTACACTGTACAGAAGAGTCTGGATCATAACTCTACTGGACCTCATTTCCATGGAACTATCTACAGTCTATTAAAGCGAGCAGCTGGAATTGACTTTATTTTCTTCTGTTTTTTAGCTGCACTTTTATAGAAGGGCTGAGGAATGAGGAACGGTCTGTATTTTCCTTTTGTTCAGAAAGAGAAAACCAGTTGAAGCACATTTTACTCCCATCAGAACAAAAACACATCAATCACCATAGAGAGCAACGTCCAATCAGATTCAGCTGTAGCTCATTATCATACAGAGATTAAAAACAGTTTAAGAGGAAGCCAGTATGATGTACAGTCTGTTAGACTATAAGGTAGAGATTAGCACACTGCTAGCTCATTTAAATGTTTTAAATGTTGATATTAATACGTTTGTGATTTTACCTTCTTTTCTGGGTCAGGCTCGATAACATAACATCAGTTCAGTATAATAAAGTGAACTTATTCAGAATCTAATCAATCCTGGATTCTGAAACCTTGATCATGAAAATCATGCTTGTTCATGTGATAATTAAGAATCTCACTGGAGATAATGAGATATTTCAGCTAAAATATCACAGAAAATATTAGCTTGTATTTAGCAATATTCTCATTTAGAAAATCTTGTAAATCAGAGGATTCAGTGATGTTCAGGAGAAAAACACAACATCTGAACACAGAACAGAACCTATAGGGTTCTGACCATATTTTAGATTTTTGAAAACCCCGTTCATTTCTGAAAACTGATGTTAGATCCAGAGTCTAAATATGAGCAAACTGTAGAAAACAGAATAACGCAGGACTTCAGTGTCCAATTATTATAATACTGCTTTCAGCTTCACCTTAGAAACTCATAAATACGACTTTCTAGCTCATAAATACCACGTGAATCACGTTCAGATGCTTTTCCCCATTTCCTTCTGTCTTTCTGTTTTCAGATCCTCTGTCTGATGATGACGAGGGTGGTGAACATTGTTCATGATGTTCAGTAGTTTACTCCACTGATGTGAAGACGTTCCAGTTTCCCGCTCTCCCTCTTTTTAACACTGCTTATCAAAAACACTACAGCACAAAAGAGAATGCTGCTCCCACAGTTTCTGACAGATCTCCAATAACCCCACCCTCCTACATCTTCATATTTCAGGAGAAATCTCATTTAGTTCTATTTCTACATTTATTGCTGACAAAGTGCATTCATACCACTTCAGAAAAAATGTTTATTAATCAATTATTATTATAAACGTCCAAAAACATCCAAGAACCCTAATTAGTGAATTTATCTATTGAACACCCATTGCTGACATTTCAGCTATAGACTCCATAAGCAAAATATTCCAATATGTATTTACACAAATATAACTAACTGTAATTACACTGTTTATTACACTGTAACAGAAACAGTGTAAGATGCTGTTACTCTACATGTATTTTCTGAACCACAGACAAAATCACATTTAACTTGTTTTACTGAGATAAGAAGAATCTAATCCTACATTTAATTACAGGAAATGGTCATTTGACCCCAGTATAGAAGAGTATGTGTTGAGTGATTTATGTGTCTTTCTCTGTAAGGCTATAAATGATGGTGAAAACATATTTCCACTGTGATCAATAAAGACTATCTATTAATCTATACTGAGCTCTATGACCTCATAGTGAAGACCGTACATAATAAGACATAAGTATATAAAGTATAGATTTAGTACAGATTTTATAGATAAAGTAGAGATTTCTACTATTTTATGTTTCAGTAAGTCAGACAGAAGAAAGGTTAAGTGTATCAGAATTATTTAAAAAATCAGGATTTACAGAAAAAAAGTTATTTTGGAATAATAAACTCACTTATGTCTTAATCCAACACTGTAGTGTTATACTGTACTGTACACTCTTTTATTCATACACACACTTTAACACACTTTAAATGTTTGTTCTTTTCACTAGAAAGGTAAAAAGCTGCTGGATTACATTTCTGTCTCATAACTTAAATGTTTGTTCTTTTCTCTGGAAGGATAAAAACCTGCTGCAGCACATTTTAGTCTCATTTAATCATCATTACTGTGGTTAAAGTACTGAACCCCATAGCAGCAGTGTGAGCTGTTGTTGTAGAAAATCGAGAAAAAGGAGAAACTCATTAAACGTTAAATGTTTTAACCATCGCTGTCAATGTTAACGTGCTAAAGCATGCGATTAATCTGTAACATATATTTTTTTATGTAAAATTAATGATTGTACCAAGCTTAGCGCCAGTTTCCTCCTTAATTTCCTCTTTATAACAGAGGCTGGTGATGAACAGCATCAGTGGTTTTATTTAGCAACGCAAACACAGCATCACTACTGTCGAGTTCACAGGTTAAAAACTATTTATTTATGTAGAAATATGAATTAAATCTCTCTCACACGCACAGCTGCTCCTGTTTCCTGCTAAAGCTCTTCATTAAACACTTACTCAGCACATTAAAATATACTCATTTAAAAAGACTAAACCCCCAATCTACAGCATCATTACTGTCTCCTTCCCAAAACTACAGAGAAATATCAGCATTTAAAGAGAAATCCAGAGTGAAATGGACTTGGGGGGAAGTAGTGAAACATGATAACCAGTATGAACTTTTGTTAAACAGCCCAACTCCATTCTCCCCCAGCATTCTGAAATACAGCACTTTTAGCTGAAGCTCCCAACAGACTTACAGTGCTAACAACTACCATCTACCTTCAGAGCAGAGTAATGTAGAGAAATCACACTCATATCATATTATTATGTGATAAAGACAGTTCACCTCATCACCATAACCCCGGGGACATTAGTGAGTGGGAGTGTAGTTGTGTTTACTGACCTCCTGTTCCTGTCTTTAATAAAGCTGTAGAGCCCAAATGGATCCAGTTAAGAGGCTGTTTTATCCCACCGGGAGGATCCACTGATGGGGAGGGAAAGGGGATCACTCTTCTCAGGGGAACCTGTAGAATAGAAATGAAATAGATATGTATAAATTATAGAACATGACCAATCATATAATAATACTTACTGCTAATAACTGTTTGAAGTAATCTAGTTTAATCAGTAATACAGAACTGGGGTTGTTTTGGGATAATTTACCCCTCCATAAAGAATTTAGTCTCCTGGGGGCGGGGCTTCTGCTCTATATGCCCTGGGTTTTTACCCAGCAGGGGTTCTTCCCCCCCCCCCCCAGTCTATATCATACCATCAGGCTGATGTTCTAGCTGCTGGTAGTAAGAGTGGGAGAATTGGGTTGAGTTAAGGGTAGAGGCTTGTAGACGTTTCTACACATTTTCTCCAGAGTGAAGAGTCTGAAACTGGTGTTAAAGAAAAAGTATTTGCCCCCCACAGATTTCTTTTGGTTTTCCTTTTATGTCATAACAATATTTTTTAACTTTAATATCAGACAAACCTGAGTAAATATAAAAAACACTTTCTGAATGATAATTTTATTTACTAAAAGAAAAAAAAATCAAACCAATCTAGCCCTGTGTAAAAAAGAATTTTCCCCTAAATCTAATAACTAGGTTGTTCCACGGCAACAACTGCAATCAAGCTTTACTGATAACTGATAACGAGTCTTTCTCATCACTGTGGAGGAATTTAGTTCCATTCTTCTTTACAAAACTGTTTTAATCATGATAAGATCATCCACAGCATCTCAATCAGACTTTAACTAGATCCTCCAAACCTGCATTTAGATTATTAATCCATTCAGAAGTGAACTTGTTGTTCTGTGTGCTTTGGGTCATTATCCTGCTGCAGAACCCAAGTTACTCCTGAGCTTTAGGTCACTAAGCCACTGCATTAATTCAGATGAACGATGATTGGTTAAAAGAACTGGAAGGAAGAAAATTAGTGGGAGCAGTTCTTTTAGATCTAAGTGCTGCGTTTGATGTGTTGAATCACGATTTGCTATTAAAAAAACTAGCCTGTTATGGGATAAATCCAACTGTAATAGCATGGTTTAAAAGTTATCTTTCGGATAGGAGTCAGAGGGTTTACTACAATGGAAGTTTGTCTGAGAGTAAAAATGTAAATCTGGGAGTACCACAAGGAAGATGTCTTGGGCCATTATTATTTTCGATATACATAAATGACTTGCCTTTAGTATTGAATTTTTGTTATGTGCATTTAACTGTGACGTGTGATTTATATTTATGTGTGAGATGTTAGCTGGACCTCAGGAAGAATAGCTGCTGTAGCAATAGCAGCTAATGAGGATCCAAATAAAACAATAAACAACAATAAATAAAACTAAGGAACAGATGGCCGGATATTCTCCTTCAGGATTTTCTGGTAAACCAGTACTGGAATCAACAGAGGAACTGAAGCTTTTAAACTCTATATTTGCACTAATGTTTATACGGGTTCTGATTCTACTTGTTCTGTCATTCCCTCTTTAATCTCCCATCATATCTAACTGGTACACTCTCACTTTTATATTGCACTATTGTCTTTTGTCTCTTGTCTCATATACTGTATGTCTATATGACCTTGTTTAGTGTTTATTTCATTCTTATATCATTTATAATTTGATTTAGTTGAATTTTAGTAAACTATCACTTTATGTTTTTTGGCTGTTACTTTGGGTAGGAGAGTAACAGAAGTATAATACTCTGGATTTCCTGTACATGTACTGTATTAACAATAAAACTAAAGCTACTTGACTACATGTGATGTGCATGTTCTCTAATTGTGTGTATTTCCGATACTCTGTAAGGACTGGGAGAAATCATTTTACAGGTTCCAACACTTTCATTACTGTATTTGAGTATTGTTGCTCTAGTGATGTGTAGTTAAAGGATTCATCCAAATTTCAGACACTGAAACATTTCAGACAAAACTAAAAGTTTTCCACCTAAACCCATAAAGCACTTCCTTCTTTTAATGTGAAATGTAAATAAAGAGATTGATAAAAAATCGAGCAAAACATCTAAAACAGGGATTCTTTTACAACATGAAAAAACTCCTGAAAATCTGCTGCATTTCTGTCTAGTAAAATTCAAATGTATGAGCTTCAACAAGATTGCAAAATTAAACTCAAAATGAAAATATTTTATAAGAATAAAACTATTTAAAGATAAATATTGATCCTACCTTTCTATTTCCCGTGTTGTAACGCAGTGTCTCTTTCTAAGAGTATGTCTGAGGTGTGATCAGATTACAGGAAGTGTCACATGAGCTGGTTAGACTGCTTTCAGATTGGTTAGTCAGATTTTAGAATGTTTTCAGGTGTGTCTCAGGTGTGTCTTCATATGATCACAAAACAACACAGCATAGTCTCCATCTAGTGGCCAGTTATCAGAGAAATCTAGATATAAATGATCTACAATGTTTTTAATGCGTTGAGAACAAAGTAACTTAAAATGATCAATGTAACAGAACATTATTTTCCCATGGAGGTCTGGATTTGGAATCATACATGGGTGCAGGAGGGACAAGGACACAAATGCAAACGATTATAAATTTAATAACAAAAACAAACACAAAATAAACATAAACTTAACTCAAAAGACCAGGACTGAGGAGTAACGGAAAACACGAGGACCACTGACAGACGTAAAACATACAGGGATGGATGAACGAGAAAGGAAATCGCGTACTTCCATACTAAACAGTATGCAAAAGCAGTATGTGAGATGGGGTAGTGTGTCCGAATGCGCAGTAGGCGAGTTTGAGTACGTGAAAAGTTCCCGGATGAAGTACTGCAATCCCAGCACACTTCACCCGCTAATATTTCCCACAATCCACCTGGAGCCGCGCTGAGCTGAGGGACTCGGCAGTGAGCGGCGGAGGAGAGGAGTGGAGAGAGAGAGAGTTTATGAGGTGAGGAGAGTCAGATATCTAAACTGTTTTGGTTGTTTGTGATATCAGGCTGTAAATGAGAGATTTATGAGGGTTAGTTTAAGTTAAAGTAGCGAGTTATAGGTGTGAGGGTTTATTATTAATGCTGTTGCAGACAGAATAACTTTAATTTCGTATCTGAACTGCTTTACTGAGCAGCGTTAATAAACTCAACTCAACTCTGAACATCCAGATTCCTGATCAAATATACAGACTCTGATTTACAGGATCTTCTTTCTGATCATTTCTGCAGTCTGACTTTTATATCTTCTAAAACTCTGATCCACCAGATGGTGTTCTGGAGATGTAGATATAGATTTATTTAACTCTATATGCACTTGATGATCTCTCCCCTCTGTGATTTATGTTTTCTAGGAGAATCAGGGATTTTTATGTGTTATTTCTGGTTCTGTCCATCACTCTCAGTGTTCTGGAGACAGTTTAATTCTGATAGATCAACACTGAGAGAGAAAAGATTACGGATAACTCCAGATCTATACCTTTAAACAACATTTCAAACCTTGATTTATCATCATAGCAGTGAAATCTACTACTGTCTGCTTTTACAGCTGCAGAACTCATACTGGATAATCGATGGATCCCACCTGTACACTGTACAGAAGAGTCTGGATCATAACTCTACTGGACCTCATTTCCATGGAACTATCTACAGTCTATTAAAGCCAGCAGCTGGAATTGACTTTATTTTCTTCTGTTTTTTAGCTGCACTTTTATAGAAGGGCTGAGGAATGAGGAACGGTCTGTATTTTCCTTTTGTTCAGAAAGAGAAAACCAGTTGAAGCACATTTTACTCCCATCAGAACAAAAACACATCAATCACCATAGAGAGCAACGTCCAATCAGATTCAGCTGTAGCTCATTATCATACAGAGATTAAAAACAGTTTAAGAGGAAGCCAGTATGATGTACAGTCTGTTAGACTATAAGGTAGAGTAGAGATTAGCACACTGCTAGCTCATTTAAATGTTTTAAATGTTGATATTAATGCGTTTGTGATTTGACCTTCTTTTCTGGGTCAGGCTCGATAACATAACATCAGTTCAGTATAATAAAGTGAACTTATTCAGAATCTAATCAATCCTGGATTCTGAAACCTTGATCATGAAAATCATGCTTGTTCATGTGATAATTAAGAATCTCACTGGAGATAATGAGATATTTCAGCTAAAATATCACAGAAAATATTAGCTTGTATTTAGCAATATTCTCATTTAGAAAATCTTGTAAATCAGAGGATTCAGTGATGTTCAGGAGAAAAACAGAACATCTGAACACAGAACAGAACCTATAGGGTTCTGACCATATTTTAGATTTTTGAAAACCCCGTTCATTTCTGAAAACTGATGTTAGATCCAGAGTCTAAATATGAGCAAACTGTAGAAAACAGAATAACGCAGGACTTCAGTGTCCAATTATTATAATACTGCTTTCAGCTTCACCTTAGAAACTCATAAATACGACTTTCTAGCTCATAAATACGACGTGAATCACGTTCAGATGCTTTTCCCCATTTCCTTCTGTCTTTCTGTTTTCAGATCCTCTGTCTGATGATGACGAGGGTGGTGAACATTGTTCATGATGTTCAGTAGTTTACTCCACTGATGTGAAGACGTTCCAGTTTCCCGCTCTCCCTCTTTTTAACACTGCTTATCAAAAACACTACAGCACAAAAGAGAATGCTGCTCCCACAGTTTCTGACAGATCTCCAATAACCCCACCCTCCTACATCTTCATATTTCAGGAGAAATCTCATTTAGTTCTATTTCTACATTTATTGCTGACAAAGTGCATTCATACCACTTCAGAAAAAATGTTTATTAATCAATTATTATTATAAACGTCCAAAAACATCCAAGAACCCTAATTAGTGAATTTATCTATTGAACACCCATTGCTGACATTTCAGCTATAGACTCCATAAGCAAAATATTCCAATATGTATTTACACAAATATAACTAACTGTAATTACACTGTTTATTACACTGTAACAGAAACAGTGTAAGATGCTGTTACTCTACATGTATTTTCTGAACCACAGACAAAATCACATTTAACTTGTTTTACTGAGATAAGAAGAATCTAATCCTACATTTAATTACAGGAAATGGTCATTTGACCCCAGTATAGAAGAGTATGTGTTGAGTGATTTATGTGTCTTTCTCTGTAAGGCTATAAATGATGGTGAAAACATATTTCCACTGTGATCAATAAAGACTATCTATTAATCTATACTGAGCTCTATGAGCTCATAGTGAAGACCGTACATAATAAGACATAAGTATATAAAGTATAGATTTAGTACAGATTTTATAGATAAAGTAGAGATTTCTACTATTTTATGTTTCAGTAAGTCAGACAGAAGAAAGGTTAAGTGTATCAGAATTATTTAAAAAATCAGGATTTACAGAAAAAAAGTTATTTTGGAATAATAAACACTCACTTATGTCTTAATCCAACACTGTAGTGTTATACTGTACTGTACACTCTTTTATTCATACACACACTTTAACACACTTTAAATGTTTGTTCTTTTCACTAGAAAGATAAAAAGCTGCTGGATTACATTTCTGTCTCATAACTTAAATGTTTGTTCTTTTCTCTGGAAGGATAAAAACCTGCTGCAGCACATTTTAGTCTCATTTAATCATCATTACTGTGGTTAAAGTACTGAACCCCATAGCAGCAGTGTGAGCTGTTGTTGTAGAAAATCGAGAAAAAGGAGAAACTCATTAAACGTTAAATGTTTTAACCATCGCTGTCAATGTTAACGTGCTAAAGCATGCCATTAATCTGTAAAATATATTTTTTTATGTAAAATTAATGATTGTACCAAGCTTAGCGCCAGTTTCCTCCTTAATTTCCTCTTTATAACAGAGGCTGGTGATGAACAGCATCAGTGGTTTTATTTAGCAACGCAAACACAGCATCACTACTGTCGAGTTCACAGGTTAAAAACTATTTATTTATGTAGAAATATGAATTAAATCTCTCTCACACGCACAGCTGCTCCTGTTTCCTGCTAAAGCTCTTCATTAAACACTAACTCAGCACATTAAAATATACTCATTTAAAAAGACTAAACCCCCAATCTACAGCATCATTACTGTCTCCTTCCCAAAACTACAGAGAAATATCAGCATTTAAAGAGAAATCCAGAGTGAAATGGACTTGGGGGGAAGTAGTGAAACATGATAACCAGTATGAACTTTTGTTAAACAGCCCAACTCCATTCTCCCCCAGCATTCTGAAATACAGCACTTTTAGCTGAAGCTCCCAACAGACTTACAGTGCTAACAACTACCATCTACCTTCAGAGCAGAGTAATGTAGAGAAATCACACTCATATCATATTATTATGTGATAAAGACAGTTCACCTCATCACCATAACCCCGGGGACATTAGTGAGTGGGAGTGTAGTTGTGTTTACTGACCTCCTGTTCCTGTCTTTAATAAAGCTGTAGAGCCCAAATGGATCCAGTTAAGAGGCTGTTTTATCCCACCGGGAGGATCCACTGATGGGGAGGGAAAGGGGATCACTCTTCTCAGGGGAACCTGTAGAATAGAAATGAAATAGATATGTATAAATTATAGAACATGACCAATCATATAATAATACTTACTGCTAATAACTGTTTGAAGTAATCTAGTTTAATCAGTAATACAGAACTGGGGTTGTTTTGGGATAATTTACCCCTCCATAAAGAATTTAGTCTCCTGGGGGCGGGGCTTCTGCTCTATATGCCCTGGGTTTTTACCCAGCAGGGGTTCCCCCCCCCCCAGTCTATATCATACCATCAGGCTGATGTTCTAGCTGCTGGTAGTAAGAGTGGGAGAATTGGGTTGAGTTAAGGGTAGAGGCTTGTAGACGTTTCTACACATTTTCTCCAGAGTGAAGAGTCTGAAACTGGTGTTAAAGAAAAAGTATTTGCCCCCCACAGATTTCTTTTGGTTTTCCTTTTATGTCATAAAATTATTTTTTAACTTTAATATCAGACAAACCTGAGTAAATATAAAAAGCACTTTCTGAATGATAATTTTATTTACTAAAAGAAAAAAAAATCAAACCAATCTAGCCCTGTGTAAAAAAGAATTTTCCCCTAAATCTAATAACTAGGTTGTTCCACGGCAACAACTGCAATCAAGCTTTACTGATAACTGATAACGAGTCTTTCTCATCACTGTGGAGGAATTTAGTTCCATTCTTCTTTACAAAACTGTTTTAATCATGATAAGATCATCCACAGCATCTCAATCAGACTTTAACTAGATCCTCCAAACCTGCATTTAGATTATTAATCCATTCAGAAGTGAACTTGTTGTTCTGTGTGCTTTGGGTCATTATCCTGCTGCAGAACCCAAGTTACTCCTGAGCTTTAGGTCACTAAGGAACAGATGGCCAGATATTCTCCTTCAGGATTTCCTGAAAAACCAGTACTGGAATCAACACAGTACTGGAACTTAGTACTGGAATCAACAAAGTACTGGAACTTAGTACTGGAATCAACAAAGTACTGGAACTTATTACTGGAATCAACACAGTACTGGAACTTAGTACTGGAATCAACACAGTACTGGAACTTAGTACTGGAATCAACACAGTACTGGAACTTAGTACTGGAATCAACACAGTACTGGAACTTAGTACTGGAATCAATACAGTACTGGAACTTAGTACTGGAATCAATACAGTACTGGAACTTAGTACTGGAATCAACAAAGTACTGGAACTTAGTACTGGAATCAACACAGTACTGGAACTTAGTACTGGAATCAACAAAGTACTGGAACTTAGTACTGGAATCAACAAAGTACTGGAACTTAGTACTGGAATCAACACAGTACTGGAACTTAGTACTGGAATCAACACAGTACTGGAACTTAGTACTGGAATCAACATAGTACTGGAACTTAGTACTGGAACTTAGTACTGGAATCAACACAGTACTGGAACTTAGTACTGGAATCAACACAGTACTGGAACTTAGTACTGGAATCAACAAAGTACTGGAGCTTAGTACTGGAATCAACAAAGTACTGGAACTTACTACTGGAATCAACACAGTACTGGAACTTAGTACTGGAATCAACACAGTACTGGAACTTAGTACTGGAATCAACACAGTACTGGAACTTAGTACTGGAATCAATACAGTACTGGAACTTAGTACTGGAATCAATACAGTACTGGAACTTAGTACTGGAATCAACAAAGCACTGGAACTTAGTACTGGAATCAACAAAGTACTGGAACTTAGTACTGGAATCAACACAGTACTGGAACTTAGTACTGGAATCAACACAGTACTGGAACTTAGTACTGGAATCAACATAGTACTGGAACTTAGTACTGAAACTTAGTACTGGAATCAACACAGTACTGGAACTTAGTGCTGGAATCAACACAGTACTGGAACTTAGTACTGGAATCAACACAGTACTGGAACTTAGTACTGGAATCAACACAGTACTGGAACTTAGTACTGGAATCAACATAGTACTGGAACTTAGTACTGGAATCAACACAGTACTGGAACTTAGTACTGGAATCAACACAGTACTGGAACTTAGTACTGGAATCAGCATAGTACTGGAACTTAGTACTGAAACTTAGTACTGGAATCAACACAGTACTGGAACTTAGTACTGGAATCAACACAGTACTGGAACTTATTACTGGAACTTAGTACTGGAACCTAGTACTGGAATCAACACAGTACTGGAACTTATTACTGGAACTTAGTACTGGAATCAACACAGTACTGGAACTTAGTACTGGAACTTAGTACTGGAATCAACACAGTACTGGAACTTAGTACTGGAATCAACACAGTACTGGAACTTCGTACTGGAATCAACACAGTACTGGAACTTAGTACTGGAATCAACACAGTACTGGAACGTAGTACTGGAATCAACACAGTACTGGAACTTAGTACTAGAATCAATACAGTACTGGAACTTAGTAGTGGAATCAACACAGTACTGGAACTTAGTAGTGGAATCAACACAGTACTGGAACTTAGTACTGGAATCACCACAGTACTGGAACTTAGTACTGGAATCAACACAGTACTGGAACTTAGTACTGGAATCAACACAGTACTGGAACTTAGTACTGGAATCAACACAGTACTGAAACGTAGTACTGGAATCACCACAGTACTGGAACTTAGTACAGGAATCAACATAGTACTGGAACTTAGTACTAGAATCAATACAGTACTGGAACTTAGAACTGGAATCAACACAGTACTGGAACTTAGTACTAGAATCAATACAGTACTGGAACTTAGAACTGGAATCAACACAGTACTGGAACTTAGTACTGGAATCAACACAGTACTGGAACTTAGTTCTAGAATCAATACAATACTGGAACTTAGTACTGGAATCAACACAGTACTGGAACTTAGTACTGGAATCAACACAGTACTGAAACTTAGTACTGGAATCAACACAGTACTGGAACTTAGTTCTAGAATCAATACAGTACTGGAACTTAGTACTGGAATCAACACAGTACTGGAACTTAGTACTGGAATCAACACAGTACTGGAACTTAGTACTGGAATCACCACAGTACTGGAACTTAGTACTGGAATCAACACAGTACTGGAACTTAGTACTGGAATCAACACAGTACTGGAACTTAGTACTGGAATCACCACAGTACTGGAACTTAGTACTGGAATCAACACAGTACTGGAACTTAGTACTGGAATCAATACAGTACTGGAACTTTTATACCACTATAAACTGAAGCTTTTAAACTCTATATTTGCACTAATGTTTATTCTGATTCTACTGGTTCTGTCATTCCCTCTTTAATCTCCCATCATATCTAACTGGTACACTCTCACTTTTATATTGCTCTATTGTCTTTTGTCTCTTGTCTCATATACTGTATGTCTATATGACCTTGTTTAGTGTTTATTTCATTCTTATATCATTTATAATTTGATTTAGTTGAATTTTAGTAAACTATCACTTTATGTTTTTTGGCTGTTACTTTGGGTAGGAGAGTAACAGAAGTATAATACTCTGGATTTCCTGTACATGTACTGTATTAACAATAAAACTAAAGCTACTTGACTACATGTGATGTGCATGTTCTCTAATTGTGTGTATTTCCGATACTCTGTAAGGACTGGGAGAAATCATTTTACAGGTTCCAACACTTTCATTACTGTATTTGAGTATTGTTGCTCTAGTGATGTGTAGTTAAAGGATTCATCAAAATTTCAGACACTGAAACATTTCAGCCAAAACTAAAAGTTTTCCACCTAAACACATAAGGCACTTCCTTCTTTTAATGTGAAATGTAAATAAAGAGATTGATAAAAAATCCAGCAAATTAAAAGCTAAACACAGCTTCCTCTAAAACAGCTGCCTCGTTTCTTTTACAACATGAAAAAACTCCTGAAAATCTGCTGCATTTCTGTCTAGTAAAATTCAAATGTATGAGCTTCAACAAGATTGCAAAATTAAACTCAAAATGAAAATATTTTATAAGAATAAAACTATTTAAAGATAAATATTGATCCTACCTTTCTATTTCCCGTGTTGTAACGCAGTGTCTCTTTCTAAGAGTATGTCTGAGGTGTGATCAGATTACAGGAAGTGTCACATGAGCTGGTTAGACTGCTTTCAGATTGGTTAGTCAGATTTTAGAATGTTTTCAGGTGTGTCTCAGGTGTGTCTTCATGGGCCAGTTGTTCAAAGGTAATCTGATCGGATTTTGGTTATCGGATTGGATCAAATCTGAAAAACGGGTTGTTCAAAAGGAAAAGAAGCATTCTGAAATCGGATCAGATCACGTAATCCAATCCTAGTTTGTAAATGGATCAAACCTTCAGTTTCTGTTGTTCAAAACATTTCAGTAGGATTTGGATAACTTTGATCCAAAAAAACAGGATTACCCTGATCCCAACAAGGGGAAGGATTTCAAAGTGGATTTCATGAAGAAAATGTGGTAAAACTTTAAAATCAAAGTTTTAAAGTAAAAAAAAAAATACATTTGTACAATTTAGTGTATATACATTTACTTCTATTTTGCACTTGACCTGTTTAACCGTTACAGTAATAAAGTAGACATTGGCTACCAATTAAGCCTTTTACTATAGTAACGTAAAAATAAAAACAATCTTGACCCCATTAAATAAACCCCCAAAAGATTTCAATAAAAAACAAAAATAATATATTCATTTTTTCATCTACGTCACTGTCATTCATCACTGTATATTAATGTCAAAGAAACATTCATCAGATATGAAGCTGTCAAAAATAATTTCGAACAATTGCAAAGAACACCAGAGTTTGTTCTGGTTCTTCAACAGGCTCAGGTGCATCATGAACATCACAGAGAGGGACATTGCGTCTGGTAGCAACATTGGGCAGGACAATACATGCAAGTGTTATGTTGCATGCTCCCTGTGGTTCGACTCGCAAATAGTTAAGTCATGCAAAGCGTCTCTGCAGAACTCCATTTAAACGCTCAATTGCTCGTATTGTTTTGCAATAAGCAGTATCTTGTTACTGCAAGAAACTGCAGATTGTCATCAATCCCCGTTTGTTGGTTCTTCTATCTGTTTTTTACATAGCTGGTAATCCGGATTAGCTAATCCTGAAAACTGTGTTTCTGGATGAGGTTGATCCAATCCAATATTGCTTTGAAAAACTGGCTTAAAAGTAAGACAGATCACCTGATCCTGGATAGCAAAAAATGTGATTACCAAATCTGGATCATTTTGATCCGGATTACATTTTTTGAACAACTGGCCCCTTATGATCACAAAACAACACAGCATAGTCTCCATCCAGTGGCCAGTTATCAGAGAAATCTAGATATAAATGATCTACAATGTTTTTAATGCGTTGAGAACAAAGTAACTTAAAATGATCAATGTAAAAGAACATTATTTTCCATGGAGGTCTGGATTTGGAATCATACATGGGTGCAGGAAGGACAAGGACACAAATGCAAACGATTATAAATTTAATAACAAAAACAAACACAAAATAAACATAAACTTAACTCAAAAGACCAGGACTGAGGAGTAACTGAAAACACGAGGACCACTGACAGACGTAAAACATACAGGGATGGATGAACGAGAAAGGAAATCGCGTACTTCCATACTAAACAGTATGCAAAAGCAGTATGTGAGATGGGGTAGTGTGTCCGAATGCGCAGTAGGCGAGTTTGAGTACGTGAAAAGTTCCCGGATGAAGTACTGCAATCCCAGCACACTTCACCCGCTAATATTTCCCACAATCCACCTGGAGCCGCGCTGAGCTGAGGGACTCGACAGTGAGCGGAGGAGGAGAGGAGTGGAGAGAGAGAGAGTTTATGAGGTGAGGAGAGTCAGATATCTAAACTGTTTTGGTTGTTTGTGATATCAGGCTGTAAATGAGAGATTTATGAGGGTTAGTTTAAGTTAAAGTAGCGAGTTATAGGTGTGAGGGTTTATTATTAATGCTGTTGCAGACAGAATAACTTTAATTTCGTATCTGAACTGCTTTACTGAGCAGCGTTAATAAACTCAACTCAACTCTGAACATCCAGATTCCTGATCAAATATACAGACTCTGATTTACAGGATCTTCTTTCTGATCATTTCTGCAGTCTGACTTTTATATCTTCTAAAACTCTGATCCACCAGATGGTGTTCTGGAGATGTAGATATAGATTTATTTAACTCTATATGCACTTGATGATCTCTCCCCTCTGTGATTTATGTTTTCTAGGAGAATCAGGGATTTTTATGTGTTATTTCTGGTTCTGTCCATCACTCTCAGTGTTCTGGAGACAGTTTAATTCTGATAGATCAACACTGAGAGAGAAAAGATTACGGATAACTCCAGATCTATACCTTTAAACAACATTTCAAACCTTGATTTATCATCATAGCAGTGAAATCTACTACTGTCTGCTTTTACAGCTGCAGAACTCATACTGGATAATCGATGGATCCCACCTGTACACTGTACAGAAGAGTCTGGATCATAACTCTACTGGACCTCATTTCCATGGAACTATCTACAGTCTATTAAAGCCAGCAGCTGGAATTGACTTTATTTTCTTCTGTTTTTTAGCTGCACTTTTATAGAAGGGCTGAGGAATGAGGAACGGTCTGTATTTTCCTTTTGTTCAGAAAGAGAAAACCAGTTGAAGCACATTTTACTCCCATCAGAACAAAAACACATCAATCACCATAGAGAGCAACGTCCAATCAGATTCAGCTGTAGCTCATTATCATACAGAGATTAAAAACAGTTTAAGAGGAAGCCAGTATGATGTACAGTCTGTTAGACTATAAGGTAGAGTAGAGATTAGCACACTGCTAGCTCATTTAAATGTTTTAAATGTTGATATTAATGCGTTTGTGATTTGACCTTCTTTTCTGGGTCAGGCTCGATAACATAACATCAGTTCAGTATAATAAAGTGAACTTATTCAGAATCTAATCAATCCTGGATTCTGAAACCTTGATCATGAAAATCATGCTTGTTCATGTGATAATTAAGAATCTCACTGGAGATAATGAGATATTTCAGCTAAAATATCACAGAAAATATTAGCTTGTATTTAGCAATATTCTCATTTAGAAAATCTTGTAAATCAGAGGATTCAGTGATGTTCAGGAGAAAAACAGAACATCTGAACACAGAACAGAACCTATAGGGTTCTGACCATATTTTAGATTTTTGAAAACCCCGTTCATTTCTGAAAACTGATGTTAGATCCAGAGTCTAAATATGAGCAAACTGTAGAAAACAGAATAACGCAGGACTTCAGTGTCCAATTATTATAATACTGCTTTCAGCTTCACCTTAGAAACTCATAAATACGACTTTCTAGCTCATAAATACGACGTGAATCACGTTCAGATGCTTTTCCCCATTTCCTTCTGTCTTTCTGTTTTCAGATCCTCTGTCTGATGATGACGAGGGTGGTGAACATTGTTCATGATGTTCAGTAGTTTACTCCACTGATGTGAAGACGTTCCAGTTTCCCGCTCTCCCTCTTTTTAACACTGCTTATCAAAAACACTACAGCACAAAAGAGAATGCTGCTCCCACAGTTTCTGACAGATCTCCAATAACCCCACCCTCCTACATCTTCATATTTCAGGAGAAATCTCATTTAGTTCTATTTCTACATTTATTGCTGACAAAGTGCATTCATACCACTTCAGAAAAAATGTTTATTAATCAATTATTATTATAAACGTCCAAAAACATCCAAGAACCCTAATTAGTGAATTTATCTATTGAACACCCATTGCTGACATTTCAGCTATAGACTCCATAAGCAAAATATTACAATATGTATTTACACAAATATAACTAACTGTAATTACACTGTTTATTACACTGTAACAGAAACAGTGTAAGATGCTGTTACTCTACATGTATTTTCTGAACCACAGACAAAATCACATTTAACTTGTTTTACTGAGATAAGAAGAATCTAATCCTACATTTAATTACAGGAAATGGTCATTTGACCCCAGTATAGAAGAGTATGTGTTGAGTGATTTATGTGTCTTTCTCTGTAAGGCTATAAATGATGGTGAAAACATATTTCCACTGTGATCAATAAAGACTATCTATTAATCTATACTGAGCTCTATGACCTCATAGTGAAGACCGTACATAATAAGACATAAGTATATAAAGTATAGATTTAGTACAGATTTTATAGATAAAGTAGAGATTTCTACTATTTTATGTTTCAGTAAGTCAGACAGAAGAAAGGTTAAGTGTATCAGAATTATTTAAAAAATCAGGATTTACAGAAAAAAAGTTATTTTGGAATAATAAACACTCACTTATGTCTTAATCCAACACTGTAGTGTTATACTGTACTGTACACTCTTTTATTCATACACACACTTTAACACACTTTAAATGTTTGTTCTTTTCACTAGAAAGATAAAAAGCTGCTGGATTACATTTCTGTCTCATAACTTAAATGTTTGTTCTTTTCACTAGAAAGATAAAAAGCTGCTGGATTACATTCCTGTCTCATAACTTAAATGTTTGTTCTTTTCACTAGAAAGATAAAAAGCTGCTGGATTACATTTCTGTCTCATAACTTAAATGTTTGTTCTTTTCTCTGGAAGGATAAAAACCTGCTGCAGCACATTTTAGTCTCATTTAATCATCATTACTGTGGTTAAAGTACTGAACCCCATAGCAGCAGTGTGAGCTGTTGTTGTAGAAAATCGAGAAAAAGGAGAAACTCATTAAACGTTAAATGTTTTAACCATCGCTGTCAATGTTAACGTGCTAAAGCATGCGATTAATCTGTAACATATATTTT
The DNA here is from genome assembly GCF_023375975.1 of Astyanax mexicanus. NCBI lineage: Eukaryota > Metazoa > Chordata > Actinopteri > Characiformes > Acestrorhamphidae > Astyanax > Astyanax mexicanus. The sequence continues at coordinate 133,350,907 of NC_064408.1, read as the reverse complement.
TTATGTAAAATTAATGATTGTACCAAGCTTAGCGCCAGTTTCCTCCTTAATTTCCTCTTTATAACAGAGGCTGGTGATGAACAGCATCAGTGGTTTTATTTAGCAACGCAAACACAGCATCACTACTGTCGAGTTCACAGGTTAAAAACTATTTATTTATGTAGAAATATGAATTAAATCTCTCTCACACGCACAGCTGCTCCTGTTTCCTGCTAAAGCTCTTCATTAAACACTTACTCAGCACATTAAAATATACTCATTTAAAAAGACTAAACCCCCAATCTACAGCATCATTACTGTCTCCTTCCCAAAACTACAGAGAAATAGCAGCATTTAAAGAGAAATCCAGAGTGAAATGGACTTGGGGGGAAGTAGTGAAACATGATAACCAGTATGAACTTTTGTTAAACAGCCCAACTCCATTCTCCCCCAGCATTCTGAAATACAGCACTTTTAGCTGAAGCTCCCAACAGACTTACAGTGCTAACAACTACCATCTACCTTCAGAGCAGAGTAATGTAGAGAAATCACACTCATATCATATTATTATGTGATAAAGACAGTTCACCTCATCACCATAACCCCGGGGACATTAGTGAGTGGGAGTGTAGTTGTGTTTACTGACCTCCTGTTCCTGTCTTTAATAAAGCTGTAGAGCCCAAATGGATCCAGTTAAGAGGCTGTTTTATCCCACCGGGAGGATCCACTGATGGGGAGGGAAAGGGGATCACTCTTCTCAGGGGAACCTGTAGAATAGAAATGAAATAGATATGTATAAATTATAGAACATGACCAATCATATAATAATACTTACTGCTAATAACTGTTTGAAGTAATCTGGTTTAATCAGTAATACAGAACTGGGGTTGTTTTGGGATAATTTACCCCTCCATAAAGAATTTAGTCTCCTGGGGGCGGGGCTTCTGCTCTATATGCCCTGGGTTTTTACCCAGCAGGGGTTCTTCTCCCCCCCCCAGTCTATATCATACCATCAGGCTGATGTTCTAGCTGCTGGTAGTAAGAGTGGGAGAATTGGGTTGAGTTAAGGGTAGAGGCTTGTAGACGTTTCTACACATTTTCTCCAGAGTGAAGAGTCTGAAACTGGTGTTAAAGAAAAAGTATTTGCCCCCCACAGATTTCTTTTGGTTTTGCTTTTATGTCATAAAATTATTTTTTAACTTTAATATCAGACAAACCTGAGTAAATATAAAAAGCACTTTCTGAATGATAAATTTATTTACTAAAAGAAAAAAAAATCAAACCAAATCTAGCCCTGTGTAAAAAAGAATTTTCCCCTAAATCTAATAACTAGGTTTTTCCACGGCAACAACTGCAATCAAGCTTTACTGATAACTGATAACGAGTCTTTCTCATCACTGTGGAGGAATTTAGTTCCATTCTTCTTTACAAAACTGTTTTAATCATGATAAGATCATCCACAGCATCTCAATCAGACTTTAACTAGATCCTCCAAACCTGCATTTAGATTATTAATCCATTCAGAAGTGAACTTGTTGTTCTGTGTGCTTTGGGTCATTATCCTGCTGCAGAACCCAAGTTACTCCTGAGCTTTAGGTCACTAAGCCACTGCATTCATTCAGATGAACGATGATTGGTTAAAAGAACTGGAAGGAAGAAAATTAGTGGGAGCAGTTCTTTTAGATCTAAGTGCTGCGTTTGATGTGTTGAATCACGATTTGCTATTAAAAAAACTAGCCTGTTATGGGATAAATCCAACTGTAATAGCATGGTTTAAAAGTTATCTTTCGGATAGGAGTCAGAGGGTTTACTACAATGGAAGTTTGTCTGAGAGTAAAAATGTAAATCTGGGAGTACCACAAGGAACATGTCTTGGGCCATTATTATTTTCGATATACATAAATGACTTGCCTTTAGTATTGAATTTTTGTTATGAGCATTTAACTATGACGTGTGATTTATATTTATGTGTGAGATGTTAGCTGGACCTCAGGAAGAATAGCTGCTGTAGCAATAGCAGCTAATGAGGATCCAAATAAAACAATAAAACAACAATAAATAAAACTAAGGAACAGATGGCCGGATATTCTCCTTCAGGATTTTCTGGTAAACCAGTACTGGAATCAACAGAGGAACTGAAGCTTTTAAACTCTATATTTGCACTAATGTTTATACGGGTTCTGATTCTACTGGTTCTGTCATTCCCTCTTTAATCTCCCATCATATCTAACTGGTACACTCTCACTTTTATATTGCTCTATTGTCTTTTGTCTCTTGTCTCATATACTGTATGTCTATATGACCTTGTTTAGTGTTTATTTCATTCTTATATCATTTATAATTTGATTTAGTTGAATTTTAGTAAACTATCACTTTATGTTTTTTGGCTGTTACTTTGGGTAGGAGAGTAACAGAAGTATAATACTCTGGATTTCCTGTACATGCACTGTATTAACAATAAAACTAAAGCTACTTGACTACATGTGATGTGCATGTTCTCTAATTGTGTGTATTTCCGATACTCTGTAAGGACTGGGAGAAATCATTTTACAGGTTCCAACACTTTCATTACTGTATTTGAGTATTGTTGCTCTAGTGATGTGTAGTTAAAGGATTCATCAACATTTCAGACACTGAAACATTTCAGCCAAAACTAAAAGTTTTCCACCTAAACCCATAAAGCACTTCCTTCTTTTAATGTGAAATGTAAATAAAGAGATTGATAAAAAATCGAGCAAATTAAAAGCTAAACACAGCTTCCTCTAAAACAGCTGCCTCGTTTTTTCACAGGGATTCTTTTACAACATGAAAAAACTCCTGAAAATCTGCTGCATTTCTGTCTAGTAAAATTCAAATGTATGAGCTTCAACAAGATTGCAAAATTAAACTCAAAATGAAAATATTTTATAAGAATAAAACTATTTAAAGATAAATATTGATCCTACCTTTCTATTTCCCGTGTTGTAACGCAGTGTCTCTTTCTAAGAGTATGTCTGAGGTGTGATCAGACTACAGGAAGTGTCACATGAGCTGGTTAGACTGCTTTCAGATTGGTTAGTCAGATTTTAGAATGTTTTCAGGTGTGTCTCAGGTGTGTCTTCATATGATCACAAAACAACACAGCATAGTCTCCATCTAGTGGCCAGTTATCAGAGAAATCTAGATATAAATGTTCTACAATGTTTTTAAAAAGTTCCTGAAAAGATCGACAGTAATGTTCCAGAAACATCCTGAAAACGTGTAACATAATAATGATTTACATCACAATATAAACCATTAACCCAGAGTAAAAACTAACAAAAACTAATATTATAACTAATATAATCTAAAATAACTTTCTTAATACCTAAATACAATAAATAAATACAATAAAATAAAAACCATGATAAAAAACTGATACTTTTAGTTTGATTTCACATTGATAAACAATATTTAATGAAAGCGTCATTAAGCCTTTTACAAACAAAACAATTAAGCATTTATTTAAATAGAATTTAATACACTGCTCGAAAAAATGAAGGGAACAGTAAAATAACACATCCTAGATCTCAATTAATAAAATGTTCCAGTTGAAAATCTTTATTTATTACATAGTGGAATGTGTTGAGAACAAAGTAACACAAAAATGAGTTAAAATGAGTTAAAATGAGGCTCAGCAGTGGGTGTGTTACAGTTTAGCCCGTGTCTGTCTCGTTGTGTCTCCCTCTCCTGGTCTATTGTGCTCCTGCCCCTCTGTTTTCCTGTCATGTGTCCCAGCCATGTGCTATTGTTGTGTTTTTGTCCTTGTCTCCGCCCTAGCCCTGCCCTAGCCATTAGTGTTCTCACCTGTGTCCTGTTTGTAACCCCGCCCCCTCGTCATCCAAGCCCAGGTGTTTCTCACTCTCCTCTTGTATTTAAGCCCCTCTGTTAGAATGTTCAGTGTTGAGTCTTTTGTATTTTGTATCCTGTATTTTGTATCCTATATCCTATATCCTTAGTCTGTATGTATCCTTGCTGCCCGTATGTTTCCTAGTCCTAGTTTCTTAGTCTGTGTTTCTTAGTTTGTTATTATCCAAGTCTTGTTTTGCGTAACCAGTGTTTTGTTTGTTTTGATTTAAGTTATCTTGTTTATTTATAATAAATATCTTTGCACTTACGTCCTCCTCCTTCACACCCCTCCGACTCTCCGTAACATAAGACTCAACCGAAATATGGACGTAGCGAAGAGGAATGCCACGAGGAAGGCGGACCTGGCGTATCTCCGGTTCCTCGCGGAGCTAATTCGGGGGGATGAACCGCTCCCGGCGCCTCTCCGTGGGGTGGAGAGTGTCAGCCCAGCTCCAGCTAAGCTAGCTAGCCTGCTAACTCCACCGCGCTCTCAAGCCCGGCCGTCTTCCAGCTCTCAAGCCCGGCCGCCTTCCAGCTCTCAAGCCCGGCCGCCTTCCAGCTCTCAAGCCCGGCCGCCTTCCAGCTCTCAAGCCCGGCCGCCTTCCAGCTCTCAAGCCCGGCCGCCTTCCAGCTCTCAAGCCCGGCCGACTCCCAGCTCTCAAGCTCGGCCGGATCCCAGCTGTACAGCCCGGCTGGATTCCGGGTTTTCGACTCCTGCTCCGGAAGCAAGCTCCGGTCCGGTGTTTTCAGCCACGCCCACTGCTGAGTCTGCGGCTCCTGTCAGGATCTTGGCGGCAGCCGCACTCTCAGCTCCCGCTGAAGCGGCTTCTTCGCCAGCAGGACCCACCGCCTCTGGATCAGCGCTGCCCGCGGCTCCCGCCGCCTCTGAATCAGCGCTGCCTGCGGCTCCGGCCGCCTTTGACTCTGTGCCCGCGGCCCCGGCCGCCTCTGACCCAGTTCCCGCGGCCCCGGCCGCCTCTGACCCAGTTCCCGCGACCCCGGCCGCCTCTGACCCAGTTCCCGCGACCCCGGCCGCCTCTGACCCAGTTCCCGCGGCCCCGGCCGCCTCTGACCCAGTTCCCGCGGCCCCGGCCGCCTCTGACTCTGTGCCTGCTGTTACCCCAGTTCTTGTGCCTAGGGGTCCAGCCTCTGCTCCTGTGCCTACTCCCAGGTCACGAGCTCCTAGACCCGCCGCGCCTGCTCAAGCTGCACCCGCCGCGCCTGCTCAAGCTGCACCCGCCGCGCCTGCTCAAGCTGCACCCGCCGCGCCTGCTCAAGCTGCACCCGCCGCGCCTGCTCAAGCTGCACCCGCCGCGCCTGCTCAAGCTGCACCCGCCGCGCCTGCTCAAGCTGCACCCGCCGCGCCTGCTCAAGCTGCACCCGCCGCGCCTGCTCAAGCTGCACCCGCCGCGCCTGCTCAAGCTGCACCCGCCGCGCCTGCTCAAGCTGCACCCGCCGCGCCTGCTCAAGCTGCACCCGCCGCGCCTGCTCAAGCTGCACCCGCCGCGCCTGCTCAAGCACCAGCAGCACCCGCCGCTCCAGCCTCAGCTCCAGCCCAAGCACCAGCAGCACCCGCCGCTCCAGCCTCAGCTCCAGCCCAAGCACCAGCAGCACCCGCCGCTCCAGCCTCAGCTCAAGCACCAGCAGCACCCGCTGCTCCAGCCTCAGCTCAAGCTCAAGCAGCACCCGCTGCTCCAGCCTCAGCTCAAGCTCAAGCACCAGCAGCTTCCGCTGCTCCAGCCCCAGCTCCAGCTCAAGCACCAGCAGCTTCCGCTGCTCCAGCCCCAGCTCCAGCTCAAGCACCAGCAGCTACCGCTGCTCCAGCCACAGCTCCAGCTCCAGCACCTGCTGCCACAGCTCCAGCTCCAGCACCTGCTGCCACAGCTCCAGCTCCAGCACCTGCTGCCACAGCTCCAGCTCCAGCACCTGCTGCCACAGCTCCAGCTCCAGCACCTGCTGCCACAGCTCCAGCTCCAGCACCTGCTGCCACAGCTCCAGCTCCAGCACCTGCTGCCACAGCTCCAGCTCCAGCAGCTCCCGCTGCTACAGCCTCAGCTCCAGCACCAGCAGCTCCCGCTGCTACAGCCTCAGCTCCAGCACCAGCAGCTCCCGCTGCTACAGCCTCAGCTCCAGCACCAGCAGCTCCCGCTGCTACAGCCTCAGCTCCAGCACCAGCAGCTCCCGCTGCTACAGCCTCAGCTCCAGCACCAGCAGCTCCCGCTGCTACAGCCTCAGCTCCAGCACCAGCAGCTCCCGCTGCTACAGCCTCAGCTCCTGTGTCTGCAGTGCCTGCCGCTCATGTGGTACCCACTGCCTCTGACCCTGTGCCCGCGGCTCCGGCCGCCTCTGACCCTGTGCCCGCGGCTCCGGCCGCCTCTGACCCTGTGCCCGCGGCTCCGGCCGCCTCTGACCCTGTGCCCGCGGCTCCGGCCGCCTCTGACCCTGTGCCCGCGGCTCCGGCCGCCTCTGACCCTGTGCCCACTCCCAGAACTTTGTATACCCCCAGGCCTGCCCCAAGGCCCCCTGTCTTTGCCCCCAGAACTGTGCCCAGGCTGGCTCCTTGGACTTCCGTACAGACTTTCGCCAGTCCTGGGCACCCACCAATGTTTGTTCCCGTGTCTCTCCCTGTCCTGGTCCCCGTGTCTGTGTTTGTTCCCGTTCCTGTCCCCGGTGGTTTTTCTGTTCCCATCCCTGTCACCGTATTTGTGTCAGTCCCAGTAAGTGTATTTGTCCCGGTTCCATCGCCCTGTCTTGTCCAGACCCAGTTTGTCCAGCCCAAGTCCTCTGTCCTGTCTAAGCCCCTAGCCCAGTCTATGTTCTCCTCCGCAGTCCAGTCTCTGTCCCAGTCTAACGTCCAGCCCCCTGTCCAGTCTCAGCCCCCTGTCCAGTCTCAGCCCCCTGTCCAGTCTCAGCCCCCTGTCCAGTCTCAGCCCCCTGTCCAGTCTCCGTCCCCTGTCCAGTCTTTCGTCCAGTCTCCGTCTACTGTCCAGCCCTGTGTCCTGTCCCCGGTCCAGTCCCAGTCTCCGTCCCCTGTCCCGTCTCCGTTCCAGGTCCTGTCCCCGTTTCGTGTCCAGTCTCATGTCCAGTCTCAGCCCCTGTTCGGTCGTTAGTCCCGTCTATGTTCCCTTCCTCTGTTCCCTCTCTCTCGGCGCCCCTGGTAGTGGCGCCGTTGAAGGGGGGTTATGTTACAGTTTAGCCCGTGTCTGTCTCGTTGTGTCTCCCTCTCCTGGTCTATTGTGCTCCTGCCCCTCTGTTTTCCTGTCATGTGTCCCAGCCATGTGCTATTGTTGTGTTTTTGTCCTTGTCTCCGCCCTAGCCCTGCCCTAGCCATTAGTGTTCTCACCTGTGTCCTGTTTGTAACCCCGCCCCCTCGTCATCCAAGCCCAGGTGTTTCTCACTCTCCTCTTGTATTTAAGCCCCTCTGTTAGAATGTTCAGTGTTGAGTCTTTTGTATTTTGTATCCTGTATTTTGTATCCTATATCCTATATCCTTAGTCTGTATGTATCCTTGCTGCCCGTATGTTTCCTAGTCCTAGTTTCTTAGTCTGTGTTTCTTAGTTTGTTATTATCCAAGTCTTGTTTTGCGTAACCAGTGTTTTGTTTGTTTTGATTTAAGTTATCTTGTTTATTTATAATAAATATCTTTGCACTTACGTCCTCCTCCTTCACACCCCTCCGACTCTACGTAACAGGGTGTGGCCTCCATGTGCCTGTATGACCTCCCTACTAGGGGTGTGCCCTATCGTATCGTACGTGATAATATCACCAACATTTTTGAATATGGTGAACGATATTTTACCCTGAAATATGGAGCCATATCACCCACCCCTAATTATCACATCAGGGTTCTACTTTTTTACTGTTTTTAGTAAAAGAAATAAAATCACACTGTTCTCCTTTCTAATTCTATATCTACTGGAGACAGATTACATCTGTATGGAGATATTTGGAGTGCATTATGAGGATCATGACATTCTGGATCATTGACTTCTGTTACAAATCTGGTAAAATTCTTGTGTTTTTTAATATCTCAGTTAGGGGTGTGTCATCATATATCATATCGTACGCAATAATAAAACTTCATTTTTTTTTAATTCAGTGTTTTGTCATATCGTCAAGAGTATCGTTATCTTCAAAATACCATGAAATATCGTGATATTATTTTAGGGTCACATCGCCCACCCCTACTCCCTACAACACCTGGGCCGCTCCTGATGAGGAAGCAGATGTTCTCCTGAAGAATCTCCTCCCAGACCTGGATTAAAGCGTCAGTAACTGCTGGACAGTCTGTGCTGCAGTGTGGAGTTGGTGGATGATGTTCCAGATGTGGGGAACGGGGGGGAACGGGGGGGTCAGTCCAGAGCTTCAATGCCTTCATCATGCAGGAACTGCTGACACACTTCAGCCACATGAGGTCCTGCACTGTCCTGCATCAGGAGGAACCCAGGACCCACTGCACCAGCATACGGCACTCAGGCTACATCTGGAGAGCACATGGAGGTCTGTACTGCCCTCCAAAGAAATGCCTCCCCACACCATTACTGACCCACTGCAAACCGGTCATGCTGGAGGATGTAGCAGCAGCAGCAGGACGTTCTCCACGGCGTCTCCAGACTCTCTCACGTCTGTCACGTGTGCTCAGTGTGAACCTGCTCTCATCCGTGAAGATCACAGGGCATTAATGGTGAATCTGCCCATCTTGGTGTTCTCTGGAAAATGCCGAGCGTCCTGCACGGTGTTGGGCTGTGAGCACAAGCCCCATCTGTGGACGTCGGGACCTAACTCCACCCTCATGGAGTCTGTTTCTGACAGTTTGAGCAGAAACATGGATATTAGTGTCCTGCTGGAGGTCGTTTTGTAGGACTCTTGCACTGCTCCTCCTGTTCCTCCTTGCACAAAGGAGGAGCGAGCGGCCCTTTTGCTGTTGCCCTCCTACAGCCTCCTCCACGTCTCCTGGTGTACTGGCCTGTCTCCTGTTGTACTGTCCTGTCTCCTGGTGTACTGCCTGTCTCCTGATGTACTGGCCTGTCTCCTGGTGTACTGTCCTGTCTCCTGGTGTACTGCCTGTCTCCTGGTGTACTGGCCTGTCTCCTGGTGTACTGTCCTGTCTCCTGGTGTACTGCCTGTCTCCTGGTGTACTGGCCTGTCTCCTGGTGTACTGCCTGTCTCCTGGTGTACTGCCTGTCTCCTGGTGTACTGGGCTGTCTCCTGGTGTACTTTCCTGTCTCCTGGTGTACTGGCCTGTCTCCTGGTGTACTGTCCCGTCTCCTGGTGTACTGCCTGTCTCCTGGTGTACTGCCTGTCTCCTGGTGTACTGGCCTGTCTCCTGGTGTACTGGCCTGTCTCCTGGTGTACTGCCTGTCTCTGTTGATTTGGAGGAATGGTGTAAGGCCCGATAGGATTCATTTGTTTGCGTTTGCACTCGTTTCTCTCTGTTTCTTCGGGTCGGCGACTTTTTACTTTTGTTGTACTTTAGTACTGTTTGTACTTTAAAGCGTAAAAAACAGCCAGAATATGTTTAAATGCTCATTAAAAACATACAATGACTAGATTTCACTCCGTTTTCTGCTCCGAGTTCAGCTGATCTAGTGGATTGCCATTCCGTTTATATAAAGCTACATTATTCTGTTCAGACTTCAGTAAGTAGGGTTTATTGTGATTGTCTAGTCTAACCACACCCACTAAATTGGGTAAATACATGTGTAATGTTTGAAATATTTGTTGCTAATATAAATAAACTTCATTACATGGCACAGCAGTTAGTCTGTGGTATTATTTTATATGAACTTTGCTACTAAAATGACACCTTGAGAAATGTTCCCCGCTTTATTGAGGTTCTAGAGCATGTACTACTTTTGCAGTACTAATGTGTCTTATTTTATCCTTTTTATACGTACAGTTTTTACAGCAGAAAACAGAGTTAAACTGGAGTGGATTTAATGTACAGGGCCATCTCAAAAAAAAAATATATATATATATATATATATATATATATATCTTTGAAAAGTTACTTTATTTCAGTAATCAGTAAGCCAAGTCCTGCTGGAAAATGAAATCTGCATCTCTATAAAAGTTGTTTTCAGCAGAGGGAAGCTGTAAGATATGAAGTGCTGTAAGATTTTGTGGGAAAATAAAACTGCACTGACTTTAGACTTGATAATAAAACACAGTGGATCAACACCAGCAGATGACAGACATGACTCTCCAAACCATCACTGATCATCAGTAAATTTTACATTTCATTTAAAGTAAATGAAGGGAGCAGAGTCTGGAGGAAGAGTGGAGAGACACACAGTCCAAACTGCTCGAGGTCTAGTGTGAAGTTTCCACCAATCAGTGATAGTTTGGAGAGTCATGTCTGTCATCTGCTGGTGTTGATCCACTGTGTTTTATTATCAAGTCTAAAGTCAGTGCAGTTTTGAACTGAATTACTGAAATAAAGTAACTTTTTAATGATATTCTATTTTGAGATGGCCCTGTACAGTAATGATGCTAATAAACTATATCCCTGTTACCATTTCACGAAGTAACTTTAAAACTTTACACTGAAAACACAGGGGGAACATATTTAACCAGAGTCTGGGAAAAGTGGTTCCCCTATTGTTTAATAAAGCCATGTTGTGACAAGTCTGAAAATAACGTCTTTACTCCAAATATTGCTTGTAAAAATAATTATTTTTTTCAACAGACTTCAGTTAAATGTTACCTTGTGTTTTCAGTGTAAAAGTGGTGCAGATAGTTTTAAAGTTTCTGGGTGAAATGGTAAAAGAGGATGGTTTATTAGCATCATTACTGTACATTACATCCACTACAGCTTCATTAAAAAGAAAATGATTAAAATAAAAGCTTAAGTGAACCTTTTTTGTTGTTTTTTGTTTACATTTATTGACATTTAACTAATCAATAACTCATAAAGACTCATAAAAAAAAGTTTTATCTATTATACGCCATAGTAAACAAAACTTTAATTCTTTAAAAAAATCTACACAGATTTCTCTCCTGAAAACTGTTTATCTGGGTGAGTAAAGCACTTCTGTTTATTTACAGTAAGCTTAGATTTACACATCTGTGACTGAAACGGCCGATAATGCAGACTTTACAGCGCAGCTACAAACAGAGCAGCAATGGAACTATCCGCATCACAGCAGTGCCAATATGACACATTATAGCACTTCTCTCAGAGCCAATAGAAATAAAGCACATCACGCCCCTCGTGGGGAAAACATTCTGCTCAGTTTTAATAGAAGTGAATGAGAATTTGGGGGTCAGCGAATTTTTAAACATATTTAATATAAAAAGTAAAAAGCAGCTTATTTTCATATCCTTCCTCCTGAATAAAGGATCAGATATTTATATAATCTAAATATGATTGGACTCCCTCAGTGTCCGATTTCTGCCCCAAAATCAGTGTGGAATAATGAGCTAGAGAGTGAAGAGCCAGAATCACTTATTTACACTGGTACCATCATTACCTCACCCAGATACCAGACAGAATAAACCAGTTACCTAATGTTTAGTAACACTAGACAGATGGTCATAATGTTTTAGCTTAATTTTATAAGTGCATTTATATAAGATGTAGTTCATCCCAAGGACACTAGATGGAGACAGTGCACCTTTCTCTATTTTACCTAGAAGAGTTTACAAATCAATAATTCTTATTATTTCAGCTTTATTATCACACTGTGTAAAGTTGAAATAAATAGTTACATTATTTTTACTGATTGATACAAAAGGTAAAATTTACACTATTCTTAATTTCTATTAAACATCTACCAAAAGTAGATTATATCTCAATACAAAAAGTGTGTTAATTGTGCAGAAAGTTTATTATTATGGTAAAGTTTAAAATATATAATATATGCATTTTATAAATATAAGTATATAGTTGAGGTACTGATCTTACTCTGGGAAACTCTTGTTCTAATCGAAGCTCAGTCTGAACTCAGTTTTATCAGTTAAAGCACAGCTGATAGATGATATAGAAAAAGAAAATCATAATTAAATAATTAAAATGTGAATTAAACGTGTTTCAGTTGATCTGATCGTGGTTTAATTTGATAGTAGATCCGGTTTAGTGGGAGTTTAGTTGTGGGTCAGGTGAACTGGTGCTTGTGTTACCAGAGTAAACAGGGTTAATTTAACACACAGCTGCTGCACTATGTTCACTATATGAAGTATCAGGCTGCTGGATTACAGTGAATAAAATACTTTTATTACACTTTATTAAGCTCCTCAGATTTACTCTGATTTTCCTCTAAATATGATTTTTACATTAATGCTTTGATGTGTGATTTAATAATTGTAATATGTGAAGATCAGAGTTTTTGCGATTAATAGTAGAAAGATTTTCAACCAAGACTGGCTGATTAACTACATCTGTGGTTTTATTTATTTACTTTTGATAAATTATTTATTTACATTATCGTTTTAAGATTTATATATGTAACAAACACCACACTGATAGTGTAAATGTGAAAAAATATATAACTTACTGTGGATGATGCGTTCATTCTTGATGTTAAATGCTGCAATCTGAGGGAGAAAACACATTTAACTAATCAATAACTCATAAAGACTCATAAATCAGTTTTATCTATTATACAGCACTAAAGCATAGTTATCTTCATCAACTTGAACAATATCATGGTATTAAATATAAGTATTTTTATGTCAATACCTGCATATAATAGTTTAAATGAGATGATAATTATATCATTATTTATTATAAAAAATATCTGCCTATTATTTATGACTGAGACACAAAAGAATAATTTGATTAAAATAAAAAGTCAGTGTTTAATGTTTGAGGTAAATTAAAGGATATTACAGCTTGGTTCTCTTTAAATATATCAGATTCTTACTCTCGCCCAAGAACTGACTGTTCACTCGCTGCCTAATATAACTATCCACCGCTCAACAGGAGTAAAGGTAATTGATTATTTAAAGTTATTCACATTACCTAACAGTGGTTTTAATGTTATGGCCGACTCTAATACAAATGTGTGTTATTTGTTGCACATAAAACAACACTTTCCTCAGCTGTATATTGCATTTTTCTAACATAAAACACAAATATTGAAATAACTACTTATGTAATTCAGAGCATGAGCCATTTCAGTAACAGACATTACTTTAAATTACTGTATCAGTAAAATAAAACATACATATTCTGCATTTAGCTCCGAAATAGCTGAAAATATGCATTTATTCACAGAGAACTGCAGATAAATAAATGATGGGAAGGAGCCTGTCCATGAAGAGAACCATCAATAACAGTGTTTACTGTTCACTGAAAACCAGCAGTAGAATAACAGTATTTTATTATTTAATTAGTTTAAACACTATTACATCAGAATTTACCATAAAATATAATCAGCAGGAAGGTTTAAGGAGTTTCCAGCGTAAACTCTCTGGAATCTCCGGCTGATGGAGGAGAAATATTAGTTTAAAAATCTGTTAAACTGGCTCTTAAACTGAGGTAAAATTGGAGGATAACTTACTGTACTGTACTTTACTGGGGTAAATTAATTAAAATAACAGATAGCAGTGAGAAGAACAGTGAGAATAGTGGTAATTAGTTTAATCTAAACACTTAAAACTCTTCTTATTCAGGTACAGCAGCTAATAAATGCTCTTTCTCCTCAGAAACTTCAGCAGCGTTTAGCTACAGCCAGTAATTTACCCGCTTCTGAACTTAAACTGCGCCTAAAACCAGCATTTAATTAGCCTAGATTAGTCTAAACTTCTTTAATCTCATCAACTTCCCCATAAATTATTAGTGTTTCCTCCGTTTATTAAACAGTTTAAGAGAAACGGGGCTAATTCACTGCTAACTCTGTTAGCTGCTAACAGGCTAATGTGACAGGAATCTGACAGGAGAGCGTCTCGCGCCGAATCACAGCGCGCATAAAGAGCGCGTGAGGGCAGCGCTAATATAAACTACTGCTTTAAAACCACTGAAACTTACATAAAATTACCTAAAATAACCTGAAATAACCTGAACTCACCCAAAAACTCACATAAAATCACCTGAACTCACCTGTCTCGCTGCTTCTAGAAACACTCAGCAGGAGTACTGATCTACAAACGCTGAAATAACCGAGTTATTAATGATCAAACTCGCTGATCCTTCCGCCGGGAAATGTAGTGCACTGATTTAAGTGCAATATTAAATCCAAAACCTGTAATCTGTGTGTTAGTGCCAGAATTATACCCTTTAATTATTTAGCTAAAGTAAATTGGTTTACAAAATATGTTTTTATTAAATAGAAAAATAAATTATTATATTATTGTGGTGTCGATTAATGTTATATAAAATAACCCATCACGACAATTATAATCTATAGCTATTAATAATGGACTTGTAATGCACTAAGACACGATTACAGGTTTTGGATTTTGTATTGCAACGAAAACATAAAAATATTAAGGATTTCAGAAGAAATTATAATATTATATACTATTTAATTTCATCTATTTGAGATGTATTTTTATTTTAAAAAAGACACGTAAAATAATGTTTAATTTATCCATATAAGCAAACTATGTCTATTAGGATTTTTGTATATTTTAAAATATAAATAAATTAATCAATTAAGTTTAAAAATGACTACTGATACTACTCACTACTACGAATATTAGCTTTAACAACAAACATATTACTACTAATGCACTAATATTAAACATGTTTAATAATTCTCAGATCTCACCATTCAAGATGAATTAACACTTACCCTCAAATCATACACAGAAGGGGCGCAGAGTGGTCCAGTAGTCTAAAGCGCTGCCACTATTAGCAGGAGGTCGCAGGTTTGAACCCCAGTTCATGCAGCTTTGCCATCAAGCTGCTGGCGTTCCCTCTGGGTGGGTACAGTAGATGGCGCTCTCTCCACCATCACTCCTAGGGTGATGTCTGCAGCACAGGGCGTCTGTGAGCTGATGTATCGGAATTGAGTCGGTGCGCTTTCCTCCGAGCGCGCTGTCTGCTCAGTGGCTTCAGCATGTGCTAGTCTTCATTCTCCTGGTGTGTTGGGGCATCACTAGTGATAGGGGGAGTAATTGGCCATGTAATTTGGGGAGAAAATGCAAACATAAGAAATAAAATTATAAAAAAAAAAAAAAAAATCATACACAGAAAATTCACCTGACTACCTGATCACTCATACCAAATTCTCAAACACTAGAGGTCCCAAGCCTACGTTAGCCACAGACCTCCTCACAAATCTTCTTGCTTTAGTCGAACTTCTGATTAAACTTTTGGGACTTCAGTTTCACACTTTTCCTGCAAAACTGCCCCGAACTCCAGCCTAAACCCTTTGAGTTCATTCCTTTCCTTCTCATTCCAGACCAAGGAAATGCGAAATAGTATCAAAATTACAGAAGATACAGCCAATCAGCTTCTGTTCCAATACTTTTTTTAAATATTATAATAATCTGATCTTCTGTATGATTAGAGCAAGTTAACAAGTTGAGTAATACGGTTAATGTTTGAAAGTGAAATGAGTTAAAGTAAGAAACTGATAAAGTGCTGTAAGGAACTTTACACAGACCTTTGGGTTTAATATATTCACTCTTTTTATTGTATTATTTTTGCTACATCTTTTTCCTTTCTGACCTGTTCCTGCTGTAACACTAGCTGTATGTTTCCCACTGTGGGATTAAACAGATGATCTGATATTACAGTTTTTTTTACAACTGTTTACACACATTTTCCAAGCTCTGTGTCTATTTTTCAAAACTCTACACACAAAACCCACAATTGCTCACACAAAATGCCTCAAATCTCCAGCAAAATGACACACAACATTCAAAATGTCATCAACACATCTCAAAAGCAAGCACTGACTTCACACTGCCAACACCTTTATCATAATATGACATTTTGGATTCATGGTGTACACACTGTTGATCAAAACCTAAAGCTCTTCTTTCATTCAAGGATTCTGTGTTTATTTCCATACAAAAGTGCAGAGAGAAGGTGAAATACTTACAACACACATAAACAGTTTTCAAACCCAAAATATTTATTTTTTCCAAATCAATGTTCGGATTATGGCTGCCACCGTGAATCGACTCAAGTTTGGCTGGACCCGCAGTCCAGCCTCTCTCATGGTCAACCCATGATTGATCACATGATCAACCAATGTAACCCTAATCTCATCTGAGACAGCTCTCCTTGCTTCCCTTCTTTGCCTTTGTCCTCTTCCCTGTCCAACTCGTCCTCTTCCTCCCCTTCCAACTCCTCCTCCTCGAACCCGAACTCCTCGTGGACGTCCTCTGCCTCTACCAACTCTCCCGGCTCTCACTTTGTTGTCATTCATGGTTCAAAACAGACATCTTGACATTTAACCTATTTATAGACCTATGCTTAGCCAATGATTCGTTGGTGTTCAATACAGTAATGTGTGTTTACACATGTGAGGGGTGGGAGTGAAGCCCTGGTGATTTAGTGTGGTATTTTGATAGGTTGTGTTTAAAAGATGAAATCAAGTAACTTCCTGTTTGATCTTTGTGTGTTAGGTAGAAACTTGTGTGTAGAGTTTTGCAAAATGTGTGTTTGGAAATTGAAAACTGAGTCAGACACTGAGAATTAGTGTGTGGTTTTGCAGATTTGGTGTGGGGTTATGGTGTTTGAAGGGCATGTTTAGAGAATTGTGTGACAAGTAAAGATTTAGTGTGTAAACAGTTGAAGCTGTAATGAGTGAGTTAATCTGTATCAGTAACTTTAGCTTTACAGATCAGCAGTGGAGTCTTTTAGTGCACTGCCGAGTTAAACACACTATCAGCTCATGAAATAACATCAGTATTAAAACGCTGATCTCTGCATGGAGATCTGTGAGACTCTGCAGAAGCTGAAAGATTTCTGGTGTTTTTACCGGAGATGGAGTCGCTCCACACGGTTTACACGTTATCTTGTTTTTCGACGTCAGAGGAGAAATATATCACCTCTCTCTCTCTCTCTCTCTCTCTCTCTCTCTCTCCTCTCTCTCTCTCTCCTCTCTCTCTCTCTCTCTCTCTCTCCTCTCTCTCTCTCCTCTCTCTCTCTCTCTCTCTCTCTCTCTCCCTCCCTGCTGAACACTGTGGAGTTAACTTCCAGTCGAGCTCCGTAAGTAACGACAGGTTAATTCCCGGGTTTTGTATTTAACCGCACTGCGCTGCTGCAGGAGAGACGGGTACTGATTGGATGACTACCCCGCTTGTCCCGCCTCTCGACCTTCGCTAAAGTAAGCAGTGATTGGATCTCCTCCTTACTTGTCACTACCTTTTTACAGAACTAAATCAGTTCTGATTGGATTTCGTCCCTGACAAACATTTTCGTCTCGTTTTTATTTTTTTAATACTGTTTTTATTTAGTTATCGTCTCGTTTTTGTCTTGAAAAAAAGCTTAGTTGACGAAGACTATGACGAAAATTATTCCTCAACGAAATGAACACTGATTCTAAAGCAGTGATTGGTTGATCTCCTCTGATTTACTCTCTTAGATCTCTGAGATCATCACCCCACAATTTGCTGGCTGGATCTCAGACTCTTCTTTATTCTAAAGGGGAACTCTGGTGTGAAATTAAATAATACAGCGCTTTTAGCCAAAGCTCCCAACAGGCCACAATGCTAGGAGCATAAAGTTACCTGTGGAAAGAAATCACTATTTTTACACCATTAATAAGCCTAAAGCTGTTTCACACTTCATGAGTAGAATTCAGAGAGCCCTGATGTTTAAAAAAATAGGCACAGAGAAATTTTAAAGTGATCAGAAAGTTTACTAACTGTGATTTTTAGTGTTGATAATGCTGAGTTCCCTTTCACTCACAGGGTCTCGCATCACTAATCTACTCATCAATGATGTTCATAAACATCAGGACCTCAGAGCATCCAAGAGCTGTGTGGAAGGAAGAACCTGGATTAGAACTTTCAGAAGAAGAGTGGAATCATGCACTGTGAAAAGGTCCATCACTGTTTACATTTCAGTAGAAACAGAACAGCTTACTTTTATCTAAGTGTTGATAATCTTGTAATAGGTGTTGTTATAAAGCACTATGAAATTAGAACATGTATGTTTGGAAAGTCCTGTGTTTATCCCTGTATTCAGTCATTTTATTTACTTTTTGTTATTTCTTCTTCTTTATGTAATTGTGTAAAATCCACTGTATTGTATTGTTGCATGTATTTGTAAATTCAGACCTGAAAATGTATAAATCAAGTAAAAAAAAAGACTCAGGACTCAAATACTGCAACTCAAATACTTTATTAAATACGTAGGGGTACAGTGGGTTCTCTAAACGAGCAGATTCAACACCAGTAAACAGCAGCCAGAGAAAATCAACATACCATAAACGATATATATATATAGTACATATTACAATATATATATATATATATATATACTAGGGGCGTCACGATGGAAATGATGTCATCGTCTCGAGCCTCGAAGTGAAAAAGAGGATGGACGATCCCTCCCTCTAAGCTACGCTAATGGTGCAGCACACTGTAGCCGACGCCGCGGACATTGTGACTGCTCAAAGAGCAGCTCTTTCTCCAGAGAATGTGAACATTCTCATCTTCTTAAAGAAAAACTTAAAAATATATAAAAATAACAGTTGTTTTGTCTAGCCTCAAATATGTTAATAGTTTTGGTACCTTAAGGAGCATCTTTCTCTCAGATAAAGTTAATAATATATCTTCATTAAAGAAAAAGTCTTAAAGTCTTATTTTTCATGTTTAACTGTTATAGTAGGATAGAGTTCAGTTTGTTAAGGCTCTAATTGTTCTATTATTTTGTACATGACTGTTCCTGTATTTTTTTTATTATTTATTTTGTTATGTTGCACATTGCTGTTTTAATAGTGCACACTGCTGCTACCAAAAAAAGCCACTAGATGGTATTACATATATATCTTAATTAAATTATTAAAATGTGACATTAGTGTCTAATGTGGTGTATTACAGATCACTTGTATCACTTTGCATCACTTATATCAAGCCCACCTTTTGAAATAAGATATTGTAAATTTGATGAATCAAACCAATGACTGACCATAGACTAATCTAAAACTGGCATAGGCCTCTCTGCTGTAAAAAAAAAGAACAAAGAAAATCGAGAATCAAATCGAATCGTGACCCTAAAATCAGAAATAAAATGGAATCGAGGATTTAGAGAATCGTGATATATATATATATATATATATATATATATATATATATATATATATATATATATATATATATATATATATTACAATAATCACTAACAGTGTGCTGAATGATAAAGGAATAAGGACTTTTTTGTGATTATATATATTTATTATTGAAAGAATGTAAAATACAGTTTATCATATACAGATAAAGAATAGATGAAACAAAGGGGTTAAAAAATTAAGAACAGCAAAAGAGAAAAACAAAAAACAAAAAGTGACGTTTAAAATTTAACCCACAGCAATGGTGCTGTCACACACACACACACACACACACACACACACACACACACACTGATATATACACACTCACTATACACACACACACACACACACACACACACACACTCACTATACACACACACACACACACACACTGATATATACACACTCACTATACACAAACACACACACACACTCACTATACACACACACACACACACACTGATATATACACACTGACTATACACACACACACACTATACACACACACACACACACACACACACTATACACAGACACATTCACTGCACACACACACACACACACACTATAAACACATACACACAGATAAACGTACACATACACAGGTACACACACAGACACACACACTGATATATACACACAGATAAACACACACACATACTGATATATACACACACACATACACACACACTATACACACTATACACACACATACAATACACAGAAACACACACACACACACACACAGGGTTATTCTATTTTACACAGAGTCACTGAGGAGCCAGAACCAACCCCGATCCCTGCATAGAGGGGCTGAGTAAAGGTGGTGTAGAATGTGTGTAAGTGTGTGAGAGTGTGTGAGTGTGTATCAGAGGAGACTCTGTAGAAGGACAGAGTGCCGGAGGGACAGTCCACATACACTCCTACTCTTCTACAGCCGGAGGGAGGAGTGGAGAGAACAGTTCTGTTATTATTGTGACGAACAGAGTAACTGTTATCAGTGCAGAACAGAATCCAGGAGTTTATATTCCGTCCAAACCCACAGTCTGATCCGTCTCCTTTACTGCTGATGGTTTTATAACTCAGAGCTACAACAGCTCCTCCAAATATCCCTCCTCCTCCATCTCTCCACTCAGCCTCCCAGTAACAGCGTCCAGTATCACCAGTTACACCAGTTACACCAGTAACTCTCTCTCTACTCAGAACCTGTGGATACTTATCAAATCTATCTGGATGATCAGGATACGACTGCAGCTCCTCTCTCCACTCCACCCTCCTGTTCTCCTCACTCAGAGAGAGACCAGGGTTTACTGTGTTTAGATCCAGTGTGAAATCACAGCCGTCTGAAAACAAGAACAACACACACATTACACACACACTACACACACATTACACACACTACACACACACACTACACACACACACACTACACACACATTACACACATTACACACACATTACACACACTAAACACACACTACACACAATACACACACATTACACACACACATTACACACACTACACACACTACACACATTACACACACTACACACACATTACACACACTACACACACACTACACACACATTACACACACACACTACACACACATTACACACACACACACATTACAACACATTACACACACACATTACGCACACATTACACACACACTACACACACTACACACTCACATACACACACTACACACTCACATACACACACTACACACTACACACACACTACACACACCACACACACATTACACAAACATTACACACACTACACACATTACACACACTACACACACATTACACACACTACACACATTACACACACACTACACACACATTACACACACACTACACACACTACACACACACACTACACACACATTACACACACACACACACACATTACAACACATTACAAACACACATTACACACACATTACACACACACTACACACACTACACACACTACACAATCACATACACACACTACACACTCACATACACACACACTACACACTACACACACACTACACACACCACACACATTACACAAACATTACACACATTACACACTACACACACTACACACTACACACACACTACACACACATCACACACACTACACACACATTACACACATTACACACACTACACACATTACACACACACTACACACACTACACATTACACACACATTACACACACACTACACACACACTACACATTACACACACATTACAGACATCAAACACATTACACACAGACGACACACATTAAACACACACACACATTACACACACACACACAAAGTGTGTGTAATGTGAGTGTGTAGTGTGTATGTGAGTTTGTAGTGTGTGTAGTGTGTGTATGTGAGTGTGTAGTGTGTGTGTAATGTGTGTAGTGTGTGTATGTGAGTGTGTAGTGTGTGTAGAGTGTGTAGTGTGTGTAGTGTGTGTAGTGTGTGTAGTGTGTGTATGTGAGTGTGTACTGTGTGTAGTGTGTGTAGTGTGTGTATGTGAGTGTGTAGTGTGTGTAGTGTGTGTATGTAGAGTGTGTAGTGTGTATATGTGAGTGTGTAGTGTGTGTAGTGTGTGTATGTGAGTGTGTAGTGTGTGTGTAGTGTGTGTATGTGAGTGTGTAGTGTGTGTAGTGTGTGTATGTGAGTGTGTAGTGTGTGTAGGTGAGTGTGTAGTGTGTGTATGTGAGTGTGTAGTGTGTGTAGTGAGTGTGTAGAGTGTGTAGTGTGTGTATGTGAGTGTGTAGTGTGTGTAGTGAGTGTGTAGAGTGTGTAGTGTGTGTGTAGTGTGTGTAGAGTGTGTAGTGTGTGTGTAGTGTGTGTAGTGTGTGTATGTGAGTGTGTAGTGTGTGTATGTGAGTGTGTAGTGTGTGTATGTGAGTGTGTAGTGTGTGTAGTGTGTGTATGTGAGTGTGTAGTCTGTGTAGTGTGTGTATGTGAGTGTGTAGTGTGTGTAGGTGAGTGTGTAGTGTGTGTATGTGAGTGTGTAGTGTGTGTAGTGAGTGTGTAGAGTGTGTAGTGTGTGTAGTGTGTGTATGTGAGTGTGTAGTGTGTGTAGTGAGTGTGTAGAGTGTGTAGTGTGTGTGTGTGTATGTGAGTGTGTGTAGTGAGTGTGTAGAGTGTGTAGTGTGTGTGTAGTGTGTGTAGAGTGTGTAGTGTATGTGAGTGTGTAGTGTATGTAGTGTGTGTATGTGAGTGTGTAGTGTGTGTATGTGAGTGTGTACTGTGTGTATGGGAGTGTGTAGTGTGTAGTGTGTGTATGTGAGTGTGTAGTGTGTGTATGTGAGTGTGTAGTGTGTGTATGTGAGTGTGTAGTGTGTGTGTAGTGTGTGTATGTGAGTGTGTAGTGTGTGTATGTGAGTGTGTAGTGTGTGTATGTGAGTGTGTAGTGTGTGTAGTGTGTGTATGTGAGTGTGTAGTGTGTGTAGTGTGTGTATGTGAGTGTGTAGTGTGTGTAGGTGAGTGTGTAGTGTGTGTATGTGAGTGTGTAGTGTGTGTAGTGAGTGTGTAGAGTGTGTAGTGTGTGTAGTGTGTGTATGTGAGTGTGTAGTGTGTGTAGTGAGTGTGTAGAGTGTGTAGTGTGTGTGTGTGTATGTGAGTGTGTAGTGTGTGTAGTGAGTGTGTAGAGTGTGTAGTGTGTGTGTAGTGTGTGTAGAGTGTGTAGTGTATGTGAGTGTGTAGTGTATGTAGTGTGTGTATGTGAGTGTGTAGTGTGTGTATGTGAGTGTGTACTGTGTGTATGGGAGTGTGTAGTGTGTAGTGTGTGTATGTGAGTGTGTAGTGTGTGTATGTGAGTGTGTAGTGTGTGTAGTGTGTGTATGTGAGTGTGTAGTGTGTGTGTAGTGTGTGTAGTGTGTGTATGTGAGTGTGTAGTGTGTGTATGTGAGTGTGTAGTGTGTGTATGTGAGTGTGTAGTGTGTGTAGTGTGTGTAGTGAGTGTGTAGTGTGTGTAGTGTGTGTATGTTATTAATAAACATTGTTATTTAATAATAGGTCTTTGCTTCTTCAGTGCTGTAATGTTAATTTACATAATTCTGAACAGATTTCGCTCATTTAAAAAGCCTGAGGTTTTTTTTTAAAGCTCAGTTTTAACTTTTTACTCTTGAAGAAATGTGGGGTTTAAATCAGGCTCGGGTTCATAATGACAGTTTATGGGTCGGGCTGGATTCTTTGGGTCTGATCTTAACTCTAGCGTACACTGTGTGATTATTTTAATGGAGAGCGTTGTGGATAACTTACACTGCACGTTTGAATGGTTTGTTGTGTTTGAACAGCGACAGATGCAGCTGAAGCTCATTCTCACTCATTCTCTCTCTAATCGTACAGTTTTAGAAATAAAAAATACATCGAGAAACTGAGTTCAGACAGAGATAAAACTCAGTTCAGTTCAATAAACCTAAGATGAGTTCATCAAATATTGAAGAAGATAAAGAAGAGGATGAGCTTTTGCTGATTCCATCATTTAAAAGTGAAATGTAATGTAATGTACGTATAGTGTGTGTGTGTGAGTGTAGTGTGTGTGTGTAGTGTGTGTGTGAGTGTTGTGTGTGTGTGAGTGTTGTGTGTGTGTGTGTGAGAGAAAACTTACATTTCTTTAATCCAGGTTTGATTCTTATTTCGCCTCCATGTTCCATTCTAAACACACACACACACACACACACACACACACACACACACACACACACAGACACAGATCAGCAGGGTGTGAGAGTGAAATGCAGAGTTTCTCTCTCTGGGTTTATATTAGTGAACATGGTGAAGGAATATGAAGTTCTGGATTTTCCTGATACACAATAATTAACGTTAATTCTTAAGAAGAAACACTCACTCCTTTATAACACCATTAACACAATTAGAGGAAACCAGAGCCTCAGATTTAAATTTTAATATCTAATAACAGATTCAATATGCTGTCACACTTTAGCTTCTTCTTTTATTCCCAGCCTCTAGGGGGCGTGAGGGAGAATTACAGGGTCTCTGTTTAGAACAGGTGAAGAAGTAAAGGCTGAACCATAAAGATCCAGCTACAAAGGAAACATGGAGTCTTCAACTTTTAACCAACAAACATGTGGACTTCACTTTACTCTAAACTCTGATGAGCTCAATCCATTTTATTAACACCTGAAACGCTGTGATTTATGAATAACGTACATTGAGGTTTCATCACACTACGAACTCTGTAGTGCAGAACTCTAATCTTTACGTTCTGTCTATGGGCAAACTCTGATCCTGAACTTGGATTATTATTATTCCTGTGTTGATCTGAAGCTGGATGATATAAGTTGCTTTCAGCTTATAATATTATTTCAGTTTAAAATACAAAATCCACATCAAAAGGCTGAATACACCACATCTGTATATGCACTGTGCACTTTATTATTAAAAATATATTAATTTAACTGAGAAAATGTAGCTCGTTCTAACACAGGGTAACACTGGACTCTCTAAACAGTTGATCACTCTTCTTTTATCTCTAACTGACCCTCATCACTCTATCTAACATCTGCAGCACACCTGAATCTTCCCCCTGAGTACTTCTTCATACCTGAGTGTCTCCAGTGAGCAGTGTGGATCCTCCAGTCTGGCAGAAAGCAGCATCTCTCCTGACTCTCCTGGGTGGTTGTAGGTCAGATCCAGCTCTTTCAGGTGGGAGGGGTTTGAACTCAGAGCTGAAGACAGAGAAGAACAGCCTTTTTCTGTGATCATACACCCAGATAATCTAGAGAGAGAGAAAATTAAAGTAAGTTATTAACAGAGAGAGAAAGAGTGACAGTGTCAGACAGAGAGACATGAGTAACATGATTAACACTATAATAGCTGAATCTCTAAGAAAAAATAGCATCTCAATGTAAAAAATACATTCAGAAATCCTAATTAAAATAAAAAAGTAATTGTAAAATTTCCATTGATAAATCACACGTTCAAATGTATTTAATGTCTGATATACTCTACTCTCTAGGAACACAGATTATCATGTCATGAAACCCACACCATACCAGTATGCACCTCTTAAACTTTGGAAACAGAAGTGTTATTGACGGAGTACAGGCACATTGTAATAATTTGGTTTGAGTTCCTCTCGCCTGAAATCGCTTCAATGTTGCCTGTGAATTATAATATTGTATAATAAACTACCACTGCCCCGACTACTGAATTGGGGTGCAGCCAGGAAGAACCACCCTTAAGGAGATAGGGAACCCAAAACGGGCAGAAACTGAAGTCAAGCAGAGAGAAAGGAAAAAGTTCATACAGCCTCATGTGCCAGATGTGTCATGCTTGCAGGCCACATTTGGCCCGAGGGCCGCCTATTGCCGACCCCTGCCATAAACCCTCCACAGAGATTCCCCACAACAATCCATGTACTCGTTCCAGCACGACAAAATCTGACAAAAAATCTGCATCAACCCATATTAATAGCGGACGATGTAGATTATGTACACTTTTCAATACGGTCCTGGTGTATATTTTATAGATAAAGATCTTGGTAAAGCACTGAATATTTCTTCACATTTATCATTTTATAATGAACCAACTAACCTGAGAATCTGCAGTTTACAGTGTAAACTCCTCAGTCCAGCAGAAAGCAGCTCCACTCCTGAATCCTGCAGGTCATTGTTACTGAGATCTATTTCCTTTATGGAGACGTTTTCCAGCTTCAAAACTGATCCCAGACTTTCACATGTCTTTTCTCCAAGATTACATGAAGCTAGTCTACAAAATGAGGAAAGCACAGCAGATTTTACTTAAGAATAGGCATAATGAAAGTTTTTTATTATAAAGTAAATCCATAGCATTTATGATAATGTAACAATAAGAAATGGCTGAAAATGAGTCTTATATTATTAATAATCCATTTTAGGTTTATTAGAACATCCAACAATCTCAAAGTATAAAATACAGCAAAAAATCAGTGATTGGCAGTGTTCTGGTTTAACCTTCCAACAAAAAATATTGTTAGTACAAAGCTTAACAATAATCATAAACTAGCTAAACTACTGTGATGAACCCCCCCCCCACTTTGAGCATGGAATGGTTTGTCCCGGAGGTCTGTTAGCGTGGTGTGGGTTTTAATTGGTGGCACTTGAAAGCAATTAGCAAGAATACTTAAGCTCTCAGAAATTGTACTCTTTCTCTTTTCTAATGAATGAAAAAAGTAGTTTTCTCTAAGGACAGTCTCCTTAAAAATAAATAAAATTTTCAGTTTAAACATTAAAATGCCACAGGAACCCCTTACTTGTCTTATAAATGCAGCTGCTGGTTATTAAATGGCTACTGATTACTACATAATTAGGTCTTAACCTTAGTACATATTACATGTCTGTTCAGATGATTCATTTAAGAAGTACAGGCCAAAAGTTTGGACACCCCTTCTCTTTCATTGCGTTTTCTTCATTTTCATGAATATTTACAGATTCTCACTGAAGGCATCAAAACGATGAATGAACACATGTGGAGTTATGTACTTAACAAAAAAAGGTGAAATAACTGAAAACATGTTTTATATTGTAGTTTCTTCAAAATAGCCACCCTTTGCTCTGATTATTGCTTCTGAGCTTCAAGAGGTAGTCACCTGAAATGGTTTTCAGGTGTGCCTTAATTAGTGGAATTTCTTGCTTTATCAATGGGGTTGGGACCATCAGTTGTGTTGTGCAGAAGTCAGGTTACTACACAGCCGACAGCCCTATTGGACAACTGTTAAAATTCATATTATGGCAAGAAACAATCAGCTAACTAAAGAAAAATGAGTGTCCATCATTACTTCAAGAAATGAAGGTCAGTCAGTCCGGAAAATTGCAAAAACTTTAAAAACCTATAAATGTACAAGAACCCACAAAAAGAACGGAAACACACGGACTATACATACAGAGGGACCACAGGAAACACCTGACGACAGGTAACCAGGGTGCAGAGCTACAAACGAGACACAGGTGGAAACACTGAAGGAGGAGGCACTGGGGAAAACACTTAAGCACGTGGAGGACGGCACAGGAGTAGAGGACAAATGACAGACACAAAGAGAGGTAAAAAAACAGGGATAAACACGAACACAGAAAGGAGGACAGAAACAGAACAGGACCAGGACGTGACATGGACAGTGCAGTTATAAAGATATGAATTAAATTACCAGATTATTGCTAGAATGAATGAGTTAAAATATGTATTATGCTATTGTGATATATAAAAAAACACTCACTTATAAACAAAATGCTCCTGTCACACCTGCACCTTTAAGATCAGCCTCAGCGGAGTACTAATAAGCTGACTCCGCCCCTCCCACACACCTGTCGGACATCAGTTTATTACTAGTACTATATATACTGGGACATTTACTGAGTCTAGTTGCGAGATATTGCCACACTAGTGTCTTATCGAGTAGTTTACTTCTGTGATTTGTTATTTCTGTTTTTTGATCCTTAGACTACGATTTTGCCATGTGTTTTACTCCTGGTTTTGAACTTTGCCTGTATTTTGGATTACGATTGTGCCTCACGTTTTTGGATTAATAAAGCCTGCCTGCATTTGCATCCAAATCACCTTGGTTGGTTCTTACATCTCCAGTTACACAATCGGATCCATTTTTCACTCACCAGATTATACGGAGGAAATGGACGACTGCTAAAGGTTTTTCTTTATTAGAATTAGTTAAAAGTAAAGTCCTAAGTATCATTTACATACATTTATTTGTGTGTACTACTGGTGATGCTTCTGATCAAATACTGCATCTGACAGGTGCACTTTTAGACTTTTAGATTTTGCAGGACATTCTGATAGTCTGATGTACCTATATTAACCTACAAATTAAAATGCATATTATTAGAAGCATTACAGATTCTAAAATATATACATATGTAATACTCTATATAAACATGAATAATCTGAGCATTTATTTAAATGATCATGAATGAGGATGTCAGCAGTGTAAATTAGTAGTTTAACGTAGTAATATGAAAATATCTCTCTGTGATAGATGTGGGGGTTCAGGGTGATGCTAATGGACTGAGGGGCAAACTAGATATTTTTTTTCTCCTCCAGAATGAAGCTCAGTTAGAGCTGGTTTATTGTCTGTTTACAGATTGGATATGGTGTTGACTATTAAAAATGCTCAGATGTGTAAAACTCTGTGTGTAAAGACTCAGCCATCTGCAGCTGCTTTAACACTGACTCTGACTCAGAAACCTGTAGTAGTAATCAGTGCTATTGCAGGCATGCCGGCTCTGTAAAGCCATAAACCAGGGGTTGGCAGTTAAGTTTGGCTGCCAGTCAGTTATTTTGCAAGTTATTTTGCAAGGCGAGTGGGGGGAGAGGGCGTGTGGTGGTGGCGATGTTTTCCAAGCCATCAGCAGGGGGCTGATGTTTTCCAAGCCATTTACTGGCAAGCAGGGTGGGGGGGCAGTTTTTTTAAACAGGTAAACCCAAGAAGAAAGGAAAATATAAATAAATAAACACAAGGCTCCTCACGCAGGATCAAACTCATGTCTTCAGGGTCCAATAAACTACCACTGCCCCGACTACTGAATTGGGATGCAGCCAGGAAGAACCACCCTTAAGGAGATAGGGAACCCAAAACGGGCAGAAACTGAAGTCAAGCCGAGTGCGGCAGAGAGAAGGAAAAAGTTCATACAGCCTCATGTGCCAGATGTGTCATGCTTGCGGGCCACATTTGGCCCGAGAGCCGCCTATTGCCGACCCCTGCCATAAACCCTCCACAGAGATTCCCCACAACAATCCATGTAATCGTTCCAGCACGACAAAATCTGACAAAAAATGTGCATCAACCCATATTAATAGCGGACGATGTAGATTATGTACACTTTTCAATACGGTCCTGGTGTATATTTTATAGATAAAGATCTTGGTAAAGCACTGAATATTTCTTCACATTTATCATTTTATAATGAACCAACTAACCTGAGAATCTGCAGTTTACAGTGTAAACTCCTCAGTCCAGCAGAAAGCAGCTCCACTCCTGAATCCTGCAGGTCATTGTTACTGAGATCTATTTCCTTTATGGAGACGTTTTCCAGCTTCAAAACTGATCCCAGACTTTCACATGTCTTTTCTCCAAGATTACATGAAGCTAGTCTACAAAATGAGGAAAGCACAGCAGATTTTACTTAAGAATAGGCATAACGAAAGTTTTTTTTTATTATAAAGTAGATCCATAGCATTTATGATAATGTAACAATAAGAAATGGCTGAAAATGAGTCTTATATTATTAATAATCCATTTTAGGTTTATTAGAACATCCAACAATCTCAAAGTATAAAATACAGCAAAAAATCAGTGATTGGCAGTGTTCTGGTTTAACCATCCAACAAAAAATATTGTTACTACAAAGCTTAACAATAATCATAAACTAGCTAAACTACTGTGATGACCCCCCCCACCCCCCCCCCCCCCACCCCCCCACTTTGAGCATGGAATGGTTTGTCCCGGAGGTTGGACCAAGGGCAGTTAGCGTGGTGTGGGTTTTAATTGGTGGCACTTGAAAGCAATTAGCAAGAATACTTAAGCTCTCAGAAATTGTACTTTTCCTGACTGATAGATAATCAATGACTTTTTTATTATCCGTTTTTTTTTTTTCTTCAGAAATTTCTTCAGGGCACAATGTGTTGCATTTTGAGATCTTTTGTCTGTTTCATATTGTCAGACAGGATCTGTTTAAGGGATTTCTTGACTCTACAGGCCTGGTTGTGGTTAGTAGTGAAATTGAGCTCAGATTTCTAAAAAACGTAATTAATTACAGTTAATTTATGGGGGGATAAATACTTTTTCACAAAGGGCTAGACTAGTCTGAATAGCTTTTTCTGTTAATAAATGAACTTATTTAAAAAGTGTTTGTCATAGTGGGGCAGAGAGTAGTCAGGACAAGCAGGGTCACTACCAGAGAACATGAGCCAAAAGGAGAAAACAAACCAGGGTCACACTGAATAGTCCAGAGTTAGGGTATCCAGAAAAACGATACACAATACACAAAGCAACAAACAAAGGCAATGAGAAACTTGTTGCAAAGCTGGACGAACTGAAACAATGCTAAGCACTAAAGCTGAGTTCAAGGCAGTCTTTTGTACTTGGCTTCCCAGGTGCTAGTACTCAGGAGAATGACTTCCTGAAGGTCACGTGATCATGAGAGTCACAGGCTTGTGCATTCTGGGTAATGTAGTCAAGTGACTGGAAGTCACAGGTAGAGCTGAGTGTGGGTGAGAAAGGCACAGTTTTAGTGCTGGGCGTGACAGTGTTTTTTAATATTTACGGAAGTTATATGTCTGATATTAAAGTTTGTTTGATAATGTGAAAAATTTAAGTATGACAGAAAAGCAAAAACAAAATAAATCTTTATGAGATGTCCATTCCAAGCATCACAATCACTGTGTTTAGCTTTAAAACATATAAATGCAGAAACACATACTAATACAGGAAATGTTAATTTATTAAATAACTCAAACAAGTTTAAGACAAAAATGATATATTAAATAAAATTTTAACTAAAAGCAATGATCATATTAATGCTTGGTGATCAGATATGCTCTTTGTGTGGATGTTTGCTTATATTTCTACATTATTTACCCTCAGCATTGGCAAAAACATGCTGAGCATAACTTTATTTATTTACTGATCTAGAATTGTTGTCAATTTAGAAGAAATATGACTGTACATATTTGTAACTTTTCTTTTTAAGATATCAGTTCAACATTTTAATCATCCTTTCAGTGTATTACCAAGCAAAGCTTATCACTCCTACTACTACTATATTTGTATTTTTTTAAGTACCATCAAGTGCATTTCAGACTATAAAACCAACGTTGCCAAAGGTTCAAAGACCCATCCCTGCCTGAGGCTCTCAACAAGTTCTACGCCCGTTCTGAGAATCCTGACACCCCCCCAGCACCAGACTCACACCTTCCCCAGGAGAGGAGCCCCTCAGCATGACACCAGCAGAAGCAAGGAGGACGCCGAGGAGGATCAACCCCCAGAAAGCTGCTGGACCAGACATCATCCCCGGACAGGTGCTAAGAGACTGTGCCGACCAGCTCTCTGACAGCTTGGTGGACATCAACAATGCCTCCCTTATCCAATCAACTGTCCCTACTTGCTTGAAGACCAATTTCCAAGAGCTCTGCAGTGACAGGTCTGAATGACTACCAGCCAGTAGCCCTTACTCCAATAGTTCACACTGCTGACATATGACTGCTCACCTATCCATCCAGTCTGTCATATTGTGAAGTTTGTGGACGACACAGCAGTGGTTGGATGCATCACGAACAGAGATGAGTCCAGCTACAGGCAGGTGGACAGTGTAAAGAAAAAGAAGGAGATGATTGTGGACTTCAGAAGAGGTCAGCATACCCACCTCCCCCTGCACATTGGAGGATCTGCAGTGGAAGTGGTCAACAGCTACAGGTACTTTGGTGTGCACCTGAGCAGCAACCTCATCTGGAGCAACAACACTTCCATTCTGGTCAGGAAGCACATCAGCGGCTCTACTTCCTCAGGAGGCTGAGACGAGCTGGACTCGGGAGCACAGTCCTCACCTCCTTCTACAGATGTGTGGTGGAGAGCATTGTGTGCTCCAGCATCTATGTGTGGCATGGAAGCTGCTCTGCTGCAGACAGAAAAGCTCTGCAGAGGGTGGTGAAGGCTGCACAGAGGATTGTTGGAGTTAGCTTCCCCAGCACCACGGACATCTACACCTCCAGATGCAGGAAAAGGGCCACCTGCATCAGGAAGGATCCCACCCCTCCCTATATTTTGTTATATATATTTTATTTTATATTTTTTATATATTTTATTTTATTAACCCACTTTTACGTCAACATGTCAACATCATCCATTGCAGAGTCAGACAGTAGCAGCAGCTACAGACCAGCATGACCAGACCAGCAGTTTGTCACATATGGGCCTGGGGACTCTCCTCCCCACCACCAGAGGTCACTCTCACCAGAGCTTTGAATGTTTGGTTCTGCATTAGGTGGCCATTTTGTCTTTGTCCTTGAGCCTTTATAAGAAAAAGCGTGTGTGAGACTCTTTGCAAGGTCTTGTATGTATTCCTGTTTATGTTTGCTGCAAGTCTGAGCTTCTGTACACTTAAAACCTGCACTTGGATTCTAAAACCTGGTCTGTTGGGTCTGTTGTGACACAGTACCAATACATGCTTTAGTTCTAGGGAGATCAGTGTAGCTACACTGGTCTAATAGAATAATGGCCACAAGTCAAACTGATGTCTTTCGAAGACTTATTTCTCTCTCTCTCTTTCTTCATTGGACACAGTGAAAACTACGACAAAACAAAGCATTCGTTCAGCATATGCTAGCTAGCACAACAAACTGTGTACAACTCCGAACACGAGATTAATTACAAAAAGGCATATTAAACACATTATCAAACAATATTAAACAGATATAAACATTTACCGTGTGCGCCTTTAGACCTTGTGTTAGCTATGGTTGTTGTTCTCCCTCTGCTACTAAGATAGTCGTCTCTCTCTGCCGCCAAAGTTAGTTATGACCCACAATTCTACAGTTATCCGCGTCACGTCACGTGACTCATTATGCTCCACAGTAAAGCAGCACTGGACCAAGTACTCTTTTTTTAACCAAATATTATTTTAGGGACGTATATTTATAAAGACATTTCACCCTCATTTTTAGACCTGTTCATATTGTTTTTTAGCCCTATTTAACAACAATGTGAAATAAAAACAACAATTAATTTATAATAATAAATAAACATAAATATCCTAATTAACATGTCATTCTGACAGTTACAGTAACATTTGCCACAAGTCTTTTTTTACCCTGTTACTAACCCTAGTCTAAAATTTGTTTAGCATATCTTTCCACCACTCCACCTAAAATTCCAATTTAATTGCTCTAGACTGGTAGTTTCAAAGCATGCTGTCATTCTAGAGAAGCTAATGTTTTATTTTAGACAAATTTATGTCTCCTTCAGAAATAATCTTATTCAAGATGTTTATCATTTTACTAAATTTTAAACACTGACGTTTAGCAAACAGGTGAACATTTTACACAACTTTTCATTCCATCTTAAATATGGCAGCTTGACCAGCAGAATCAAAGGGTTTAATTTTATATGCAATCATATAATTCAGTTCTCAGATATGGAATTCCATAAGACTGACCTGAGAATCTGTAGTTTACAGTGTGAACTCTTCAGTCCAGCAGAGAGCAGCTCCACTCCTGAATCCTGCAGGTCATTGTTACTGAGGTCAAGCCTTATCAGAGCTGAATCCGAGATGAGTACTGATGCCAGTGTTTCACAGGCGTTTTCACTGAGACTGCAGTGATCCAACCTTCACATTTAATATTATAATTAGCTTTCAGAAATTCTAAAATGAAGTAATTGCTAAACCTATAGGGTAAAGGGCATTTACCTGTACCTAACACAATCAATTTTTATTAGTTTAAAGAATATCAATATAATTACAGGCTCAGTGTATGTATAAGGAACAAAAGGCAGCTTAAACATGTTATATATCCTCTAGTATAGCATTAATATTTAGTAAGACCTGTTAACAATATCACATTTCTATTACACTTTGTATATCAACCTTTGTGCAGTTTAGTGATTTAAGATTGTTTTGTTTAGTTATGTCTGGAATCTTTTAAATGTATAATTATAATCATCAGATATATCATTATTATTATTATTATTATTATTATTATTATTATAGAATAGTTATTTACTACTATATATAAAAGTATCCCTAAGGAAAATAGTACTTACAGAGCTCGCCGTGTGTTTTTCACCACAGGCAGTAATCTCCTCAGTCCTTCTTCTGATGCTCTGTATTTTTTCAGTTCAAACTTCTCCTGAGTCTCCTCTGACATCATCAGCACAAATACCAGAGCTGACCACTGTGTGGATGAGAGTTCCTGTGTTGAGAGTGTTCCTGAGTTCAGGAACTTCTGGATTTCTCCTGTGAGTGAGGTGTCTTTCATTTCACTTAGACAGTGGAAGAGATTGATGGTCTTTTCAGAAGATTTCTTCTTTTTGAGTTTTCTCTTAATGTAGCCTATAGTCCCCTTCAGATCCTCTTTGTTTATCTCTATTTCTGGCTGTAGACTCTTGAGGAGCCTCTGATTGGACTCCAGAGTGAGGCCAAAGAGGAAGCGGAGGAAAAGGTCCAGGTGTCCATTTTTACTCTTCATGGCTTTCTCCACAGCTGTCTTCAGAAGATTATTCAGTGTGTGTTTGTACCTCCATTTTATTTTCTCCCACCAGGTCTGGAAGAGTGTATTACTTTCATCACTGGATGTAATGAAAACAAACACAGCAGCGAGGAACTCCTGGAAACTCAAATGTACAAAGCTGTAGAACTTCTCATCCTTTTTAAAGATCTGGGTACAGACTCCAGAGTGCACTACGGCTTCTTCTACCTCAATATCACACTCTTTCAGATCTTCCTCATAGAATATGAGCTGTTCTTTTTGTAGCTGAAGAAAGGCTAATTTTGCCAGTTTCAGTACACTTTCTGCTTCCATTTTTTCTCTCTTAGATGATGGAACTGCACCATCCATGTTCTGTTCTATGTTGTATTTCTCACTCTTCTGTCTTGTGTGAAAGATCAGGAAACGAATGTACATTCGAGTTGTGGGAGCATTTTCCATCTCTTTGTCTTTCTTAATCATTTCCTGAAGAACAGAGACTGAGATCCGGCAGAAGACTGGAATGTGACACAAGATATGAAGACTTCTTGCGGCTTTGATATGTGAAATGATTCTGCTGGCTTCATCCTGGTTTTGGATTCTCTTTCTGAAGTACTCCTCCTTCTGTGAGTCATTGAATCCACGGATTTCTGTAATGATCAGGAAGTATTTACGTGGGATCTGATTGGCTGCTGCAGGTCGAGAAGTTATCCAAATAACAGCAGTGGAAGCAGCTCTCCTTTAATGATGCCTGTTAGCAGTTTATTCAGAGAGATCTTCGCTTGTGCATTTAATACTTTCTCTTGATTGAAGTTTAGAGGAATCTTGCTTTCATCCAGTCCATCTAGAATCAAAGCTACAGTGTACTTACCTTTTAAAATCTCCATTACATCTTCTATGTAGAGTTCAGGGTGAAAATAGTGTAAAAGATCTGAAAGCCTGAGGGAATTCTCTTTAATCAAATTCAGCTCCCGAAAGGGAAGAAACAGAATGAAATCTAAATCCTGGTTGTGCCTTTCCTCAGCCCAGTCGAGAATAAACTTGTGTACAGAGGCTGTTTTACCTACGCCAGCAATTCCCAGTGTAAGAACTTTTGTACCAGACTTATTTTCTCCAGACTGCACTTTAAAAATTTCACTGAAGTTTACTGATGTTTCTCCTGGTTTGGGATAAAATCCTTCCATCTGTCTCACTTCATGCTGAGCGTTTACTCCTCCTGTGCAGCCTTTAATCACATAGAGTTCAGTAAAAATGTCTTTCAGAGGAGCATAATCCCCTTCCTGTGACGTCCCTTCATAAAGGTTTGCAAATTTCTTCTTAAACTCCTCTTTTAGTTTTAATTGCATTTTATCTGATGCAAGGAAAAAAATTTTAATATAGTGACTCATTGTCATTAATCAAAATATTTCACTTTCTGTGTAACATCATTGCATTACATTTTATAATGTAAATACATATTTAGTAGCTTTTAATATTATTAAAGACAAGATAAGACTAAGGTTCACTACAATAGAATATAAAATATAAAATCAAAGCACAAATGTGGCTAATTTTCTGCATATAACAGTATAACACACAAACTGCATTACACGCCAAATGCAAAGAAAAAGTGCATATCACTACAGAGTTACAGTATATTAGAAAGGCCATGGTGTTTATTGGTAATGTTTCATGGTCATTGGTAATGTTCATGTATTAACACAGAATAACAGCGATTATTTAATGAGTTTACCTGCAGTCAGTGTAGTAGAAGAGGCTGCTGAACTCTCACTCCTTACCTGTCCTCCACCTGCTCCACCTGAGGGAGAGCACAGCAGTACAGAATAAGAAACAACATCAGATAATTCAATCACAAAAACACTGAACTGAGCACTAGTCTTTATTATTACTCAACTAAATACAAAAAACTAAATAAAACAGTCTAAATACACAGGTTCTGTTCTGTAAAATGTTAATTTCATTTTTTGTCAATGTACATTATTCTTTAATAATTTATATATAATTGTATCCCTAGTTGAAAGGCCAATTACCCCATCCACTCATTGGGACTCCCCCTATCACTAGGAGGGTAAAGGCCAGAGCACGCCTCCTCCAATACATGTGATAATGCAGCATCACAGTCAGCTAACAGAAGCCACAATGAGAGTGATGAGAGCTGCTGATGGAGAAGCAGCATAACCTACTGTACTCTCTCTCTCTCAGACTCTGGCTGCTGAAGGAAAAGCAGCATGATCTACTGTACTCTCTCTCTCTCTCTCTCTCTCTCTCTCAGACTCCGGCTGCTGAAGGAAAAGCAGCATGATCTACTGTACTCTCTCTCTCTCTCTCTCTCTCTCTCTCTCAGACTCCGGCTGCTGAAGGAAAAGCAGCATGATCTACTGTACTCTCTCTCTCTCTCTCTCTCTCAGACTCCGGCTGCTGATGAAGAAACAGCATAATCTACTGTACTCTCTCTCTCTCTTTCAGACTCCGGCTGCTGAAGGAAAAGCAGCATGATCTACTGTACTCTCTCTCTCTCTCTCTCTCTCAGACTCCGGCTGCTGATGGAGAAACAGCATGATCTACTGTACTCTCAGACTCCGGCTCTCTCTCTCTGCAGTAGTGCCTGTGTTTAAGGGTTCATATGCTTGCATCTTTATCATAATCAAATAAATATAATCTAACAAATATATTCATTATTTATTCTGTTTTTATTTGTATCAGAACAATCTTAATAAAACTGACCACAGTGTAGTAAAATTATACAGAAACAAAAAAAAATCTATTTGTGTACTTTTTACAATCACTGTCTGAAAAAGGCAGCAAACAAGTTTTTTCCTCTTATTCCTCTTTTACTTTACCTTTTATAGTTTTCAGATGTTTCAGATATTTTTACCTTCATGCTGAGATTCAGCTCCAGTGTGAATATGAACTGAGCCATAAAAATTTCCATGTAGAACAGGTGCAATGACATTCCCTCCAGTCTGAGCTGTGGGGTTCTGGACCAGTTCACTGGGAGCTGTGGGGTTCTGGGTTGTGGTGGTCTGGACAGGACTGATTTGATCTGTGTTCAGATGAGAGCAAAAGTCTGAGTTTCAAGTGTATCAAAATGCTCACAGTCAAAACTCAGAATCAACCAAAGGTGGATAGAGTAGCCAAAGGCAGAACTTTTGTAAAAGTAATTTGTACAAAAATTATTTTGTTAAATAACTGAATAATTGTCAGTCCTGACTTTGTCAGTCTGCCTATTCAGGACAATTGTCCCCCCCAAAGACTCCATTTCCCAGCAATCTCAGCCCATGGACTACAATGACTCGGCTGAACACGTGACTCTGCAGCGTTCAGCCTCTCTCACATTCTGATTACACATTTCCCACACCTGTTTGCACCTGTATAAATAGCCCTCTGTTCCCTTTGTTCCTCGCCGAGTATTAACTAGTTTTCTAGCACTGTTATGACGCGTTTTCCTGACTTTCTTGAATTCTTGTTATCGACCCTTTTCTGCTCTTAGTTTTCTCTCTTGCCTAGCCCTCTGGTTTTGTTGTGGATTTTTGTTACCGACCTTGTTTCCTCCTCTGACTACTATCTTGCCTTTCCCTGTTTAACCTGCATGTTTTACCGTGTACTGACTACGTTCTAGTATGATGCTTTGGATCTGTGTTTATAATAAACCTGTGTTTTCTAATCAGCACTTGTCTCTCGTGGTTCCTGGCCCTGCTGACAACAATAAGCTGTAATTAGTCTAACATAGTTAATTCAATAATGTTATACTGTTAATCTGAAGCTTTATTACTATAAATACTGCTGTCGTTCTGAAATTACAGATGGACAGAATTTTTTGTATCAAATTTCTTGCAGTGTTCAGTGAACCAGGGGGTGGGGCTGTAAACCCATGACTGTTTAAAACCCTGTGACCTTTAGCACTGTGTGTTGTTGAACTCTCCAGAGAGTAGATTTAGTGCAGGGTGTAGGGAGTGATGTGGGACGGATCTGTAAACTCTGATGTGTGAAGAGCACTTATAACTATGCGTTATAACAAGAGGACGATGTAAACGTGAGGAAAACTAGGTGTCTTT
Organism: Astyanax mexicanus; assembly: GCF_023375975.1. Classification (NCBI taxonomy): domain Eukaryota; kingdom Metazoa; phylum Chordata; class Actinopteri; order Characiformes; family Acestrorhamphidae; genus Astyanax; species Astyanax mexicanus. The sequence continues at coordinate 133,312,631 of NC_064408.1, read as the reverse complement.
TCTCTAAACATTGCATTCGGGTTCGGGGCTCATTAAAAATCGTTCAGCCCAGGACAGATGTTGCTCCTGGTGAACGGACTTGTACAAGGTCCTGAAGGAAGCTTTCAGAGATGTGTTTGAATTAAGCAACAGAAAATGTGCATTGAATTAAAAATGACTCATTACTTATAGTTGTAATGTGTAACGTGAGGAACAAAGGTGAATATAATGGAGTAAAAGATTTCTGACATCACAAATGTACTCAAGTAAAAGTGTTAAAAATATAATGTAATTAAGTAAACGTAGCGTGTTACTACCCACCTACCAATCAATTATTCTCTGTCAGCAAATTTCTTTAAAAACTCTTTTCTTTTCATGTTTTGGACAAAATGTGTGAGAGTGGACCTGGAAGAAGCGCTAGAGAAAATCATGTTACCTTATGATTTCCAATATTTGTTCATTAGTATTTATTTATTTTTTATCTAAATATAAGAAACTATATAAGACATTAGTTAAAAATGGATGATCTTGGCCAAGAAAGAAAGAGAAAGGAAAGAAAATGGGGGAGGAGCATCTGCTACATCACCTTTTTGATCTGGATCGTCCTCCAACACTTGTGGATCACCTTCCATCCTGTAGGACTGCTCCTGTAGAAGGAGAGTAGATTCAGGTTTAGTGGAGGATTTCTGGTAAAGATGTAGAAGTTCCTGGATTTCTGAAGGAGGACAGAACCCATGTTTTTAATGTTATTAGTAACATCTACAAAACACCAACCGCTCCTTCTTTAAGAAGCTTTACTGGGTCAGTGATGGTCAGGAGTGAAGTGGGAGTTTGAGGAGAATTAGGTCAAACAAACAACATAAAGAAACACAAAGAAATCAGACAACACAGTAATTTACATTACATTTTAATAAAATAATTCTCCAGTTTAGGATAATATTAACTGTACATATTGAAACTGTAGCAGAGGAGTGTTAAAAGTAAAGATCAGAAAGTTCATATCAAAAGACATTGTTCATGTATCCTGTAGAATCCAGAGAGAAAGAGTAAAAATAAAGAGTGTAATTAAATGAAATGATCTTACCTGCTGTGAGCAGAGCTGTATCAGTCCATGAGCTTTTAGTCCTCAGCTTCTAAACTCCTGTACTTTTAGATTTGGAACAGATGATAGAATTTAGCTTTTAGATCATTCTGATCATAAACTATCCATATAAAACCTCTTCTGATCTGTAGAGGAAGCTTTTATAGCCAGACTTCAGTGCAGCTCCGTTATAAAACTGATGAGTAAAGAGAGAAAGCAGATCTGCGTAACAGGAAACAGTTTCACAACTCAAACTCAGACACAGCTACATACAGGAAGCCCACAGATGCAGTATGAATTCAGTTCTGTATCTGTTAGAGACTCTGAAGGTATTAGATCAGAGTAGAAATAGAAGAGAACAGTAGAGTTACAGAAGCAGATCTACAGAAATCCAGTGAAGTGGGGGAAACCGGTGAAGTTTAGAATACGCTAATTTACAAGGAGATTTACTATAATAGATTTGTAGTGTTTTGTGAAAATTTTAACTTTTGAAGAAATCCACTAGAAGTTGTGCTGACTAGAAATATTTAGTTCAGAGAATTATTTTTATGTTTAAAAAAAAATCTCTTTACATTTTTCGTTTAAGTCTGATTAAATTCTATGAAATGTTTATTGTATAAATTCTGCTGACTTTCCTGTAGCTCCTTCGACACTGAGGCCAGGCAGTTCACTATTATATAACACACTCACACACACACACACACACACACATATATATATAAATCCCAAGAGAAGCAGCAGCAGACTGTGGAGAATGACTACACACTGACGGTGGGAGGGGACGCCCAAAGTACCAAAGCAAATATCGTCACGACCACCATCAGGTAAAAACCCCTGCAGAATTGTTTAGTATGTTTAGTATTATTATAATAATTAGTGTAATGTTGTGGTTTGTTTGCTTCGGTTGTTGAGTGGTTTATCAAATGAATGATAATTTTAATAAGAAGAGTTCAGAATCAATAAATGGTGTTTTTTAATTACAGCTTTCATCTGTCTCAGAATGCTCTCCACCAGTCTTGCACACTGCTTTTGGATAACGTTATGCTGCTTTACTCCTGGTGCAAAAATTCAAGCAGTTTAGTTTGGTGGTTTGCTGGCTTGTGATCATCCGTCTTCCTCTTGATTATATTCCAGAGGTTTTTAATGGGGTTCAGGGCTGGAGATTGTGCTGTAATGACAGGATCTTGATCTGGTGGTCCTTCTTCCACACCTTAATTGATCTGTGTGGAATTGAACATTGTCCTGCTGGAAAAACAGAGTTGGGAAACATTACTAGAACGGAATAAATTAAGTTTTATTCCAGGATAATCTTGTATGCAACTTGATTCACATGTCATTCACAAAGACTAAACTGCCCAATTCCAGCCTTGCATCTCCAGATCATCACGATCCTCCACCATGTTTCACAGTGGGTGCAGGTACACCTCTGCAGATCTCCATCTAAACATTTGATGGCCAGGTCTTTGAGCAAAGCCTTGAGGCTCATCAGAGAAGATGATCTTACTCCAGTCCTCTATAGTCCAAGTCTTATGATGTTTTACAAGGTTCATCCTGGCTTTTCTTTGCTTCTCATTGAAAAAGGTCACTTGATGTAGTCCTGCAGTTGCTAACTGACATTTAGGTAAATTGATGGTCAATCTCCAGACCTGAACCCCATTAAAAAACTCTGAATGTAATCATGTAAGATGTAAGATGGTAACAAGCCATCAAACAAAGCTGAACTGCTTGAGTTTTTGGGCCAGGAGTTGAATAAGGTTATTCAAAAGCAGTGTGAAAGACTTCATGCAAGCTGTGATAAAAAAAAATGGATAATTTCACCAAATATAGATTTCTGAACACTAGAAACATTAGCATTGTTGTGTCTATATGAATATGAACTTTGCATTATTTAAGGTTTAAAAACACTGTACCGTTTTCATTATTTTGAGCATCTGCAAATAAATGCTCTGAATGGTAATATTTGTATTTGTAACCTGGGAGAAATGTTGTAAATAGTAAGTTATGAAAGATGGAAACCAGTGCAGAAATAAAACCCACAGCTCAGCAAAGGGCAGGGCTACTGTGGTCGATTTCACTTCCGCTTATGAAGGATTTTAGTTTCCTTCAGTCACATGATCACTTCTGAGAAACCACACTCAACCAGATCTACAGCTCCAAACTTAAATTAGCACTTCTTTTATAAAATTAGGAGCAGATTTATGGTATTATTATAAATATACATTAACCTTAAATAGATATATACACAATCATGTGTGACAGGATGAATTATTATTAGTATTATTTCTTATTAAAGCACTATTTTATTAGTAGTATTAATTGTTAGATTTTTAGACAATTCATCTGTTGTTTAGAGGGTTGTTGATTTGTTTAGTTAATTAATGTAATGGTTTAATAAAAGTAGTTTTTTTTCTGGATACCGCAGCTTCCTCTGAAAGTCGGTCTGAGATCAGCTTATTCCAGTTCTTCAGTTTTATTACTCAGTGGGAATTGTTGGCGTCTGATCATTTGAGAAGCTTCTTGGTGGCGCTTCCATCCGTGTTGATTAAATGGGTGCAGTAAAGCTGATATGGTTTCTATCTGCATTTATTGGTGAAATAAAGCTGCTGTTTTCTCTCTTTTTCTAATTTGAGTGAATTCTTGTGAAAAGCTCAGCTGTCAGACAGAACTTGTGCAATTTAGGAAAGGAACAATTTTAGGAAACAGAAACTTCAAGTGAATCCAGAGCAAAATGTTATTGCTGAGTTGAATTGTAGTATAGGTTTGTGTTGGTTTTTTATTTATTTTTTGAGACTTTTTTGTCGTTGTGATTTTTTACTTTACTAGATGAGCTACAGGTGCTGTTAAGTACCAATAAGCAGCTTGTTGTTTTTAATATTAAATTTATTTCTACTTGGTATTGCTTGAATTTTACTAAATAAACTTGTTTGTTGTCTTTGCTGTTCTTTTGGGTACCAGCAAACCTGTCTCTATTTAACATATTTGGGTGCAATTCCTAAAGTAGCGTAGTTGCCTACATTGTTTAATACTCTGTAACTGAGTTATCTCTCTGTACTGTTACATTAGCTATAGCTCTACATTATCTCTCTGTACTGTTACATTAGCTATAGCTCCACATTATCTCTCTGTACTGTTACATTAACTATAGCTCTACATTATCTCTCTGTACTGTTACATTAGCTATAGCTCTACATTATCTCTCTGTACTGTTACATTAGCTATAGCTGCACATTATCTCTCTGTACTGTTACATTAGCTATAGCTACACATTATCTCTCTGTCCTGTTACATTAACTATAGCTCTACATTATCTCTCTGTACTGTTACATTAGCTATAGCTCTACATTATCTCTCTGTACTGTTACATTAGCTATAGCTCTACATTATCTCTCTGTACTGTTACATTAGCTATAGCTCCACATTATCTCTCTGTACTGTTACATTAGCTATAGCTCTACATTATCTCTCTGTACTGTTACATTAGCTATAGCTCTACATTATCTCTCTGTACTGTTACATTAGCTATCCACAATTATACCTTCCCTCATCCACAGTTATACCTTCCCTCATCCACAGTTATACCTTCCCTCATCCACAGTTATACCTTCCCTCATCCACAATTATACCTTCCCTCATCCACAATTATACCTTCCCTCATCCACAGTTATACCTTCCCTCATCCACAGTTATACCTTCCCTCATCCACAGTTATACCTTCCCTCATCCACAATTATACCTTCCCTCATCCACAGTTATACCTTCCCTCATCCACAATTATACCTTCCCTCATCCACAGTTATACCTTCCCTCATCCACAATTATACCTTCCCTCATCCACAATTATACCTTCCCTCATCCACAGTTATACCTTCCCTCATCCACAATTATACCTTCCCTCATCCACAATTATACCTTCCCTCATCCACAATTATACCTTCCCTCATCCACAGTTATACCTTCCCTCATCCACAGTTATACCTTCCCTCATCCACAGTTATACCTTCCCTCATCCACAGTTATACCTTCCCTCATCCACAATTATACCTTCCCTCATCCACAATTATACCTTCCCTCATCCACAATTATACCTTCCCTCATCCACAATTATACCTTCCCTCATCCACAGTTATACCTTCCCTCATCCACAGTTATACCTTCCCTCATCCACAGTTATACCTTCCCTCATCCACAGTTATACCTTCCCTCATCCACAATTATACCTTCCCTCATCCACAATTATACCTTCCCTCATCCACAATTATACCTTCCCTCATCCACAATTATACCTTCCCTCATCCACAATTATACCTTCCCTCATCCACAGTTATACCTTCCCTCATCCACAATTATACCTTCCCTCATCCACAGTTATACCTTCCCTCATCCACAATTATACCTTCCCTCATCCACAATTATACCTTCCCTCATCCACAGTTATACCTTCCCTCATCCACAATTATACCTTCCCTCATCCACAGTTATACCTTCCCTCATCCACAGTTATACCTTCCCTCATCCACAGTTATACCTTCCCTCATCCACAGTTATACCTTCCCTCATCCACAATTATACCTTCCCTCATCCACAGTTATACCTTCCCTCATCCACAGTTATACCTTCCCTCATCCACAGTTATACCTTCCCTCATCCACAATTATACCTTCCCTCATCCACAGTTATACCTTCCCTCATCCACAGTTATACCTTCCCTCATCCACAATTATACCTTCCCTCATCCACAATTATACCTTCCCTCATCCACAATTATACCTTCCCTCATCCACAGTTATACCTTCCCTCATCCACAGTTATACCTTCCCTCATCCACAGTTATACCTTCCCTCATCCACAGTTATACCTTCCCTCATCCACAGTTATACCTTCCCTCATCCACAGTTATACCTTCCCTCATCCACAGTTATACCTTCCCTCATCCACAATTATACCTTCCCTCATCCACAGTTATACCTTCCCTCATCCACAGTTATACCTTCCCTCATCCACAATTATACCTTCCCTCATCCACAGTTATACCTTCCCTCATCCACAGTTATACCTTCCCTCATCCACAGTTATACCTTCCCTCATCCACAGTTATACCTTCCCTCATCCACAGTTATACCTTCCCTCATCCACAGTTATACCTTCCCTCATCCACAGTTATACCTTCCCTCATCCACAGTTATACCTTCCCTCATCCACAGTTATACCTACCCTCATCCACAGTTATACCTTCCCTCATCCACAGTTATACCTTCCCTCATCCACAGTTATACCTTCCCTCATCCACAGTTATACCTTCCCTCATCCACAGTTATACCTTCCCTCATCCACAGTTATACCTTCCCTCATCCACAGTTATACCTTCCCTCATCCACAGTTATACCTTCCCTCATCCACAGTTATACCTTCCCTCATCCACAGTTATACCTTCCCTCATCCACAGTTATACCTTCCCTCATCCACAGTTATACCTTCCCTCATCCACAGTTATACCTTCCCTCATCCACAGTTATACCTTCCCTCATCCACAGTTATACCTTCCCTCATCCACAGTTATACCTTCCCTCATCCACAGTTATACCTTCCCTCATCCACAGTTATACCTTCCCTCATCCACAGTTATACCTTCCCTCATCCACAGTTATACCTTCCCTCATCCACAGTTATACCTTCCCTCATCCACAGTTATACCTTCCCTCATCCACAGTTATACCCCCAACATCTACACTACACACACTTAACCCCTTCAACTCCAACATCTACACTTCACACACTTAACCCCTTCAACTCCAACATCTACACTACACACACTTAACCCCTTCAACTCCAACATCTACACTTCACACACTTAACCCCTTCAACTCCAACATCTACACTACACACACTTAACCCCTTCAACTCCAACATCTACACTTCACACACTTAACCCCTTCAACTCCAACATCTACACTACACACACTTAACCCCTTCAACTCCAACATCTACACGTCACACACTTAACCCCTTCAACTCCAACATCTACACTTCACACACTTAACCCCTTCAACTCCAACATCTACACTACACACACTTAACCCCTTCAACTCCAACAACTACACTCAGCACACTTAACCCCTTCAACTCCAACATCTACACTACACACACTTAACCCCTTCAACTCCAACAACTACACTACATACACTTAACCCCTTCACCTCCAACATCTACACTACATACACACTTAACCCCTTCAACTCCAACATCTACACTAAACACACTTAAACCCTTCAACTCCAACATCTACACTACACACTTAACCCCTTCAACAACTACACTACACACACTTAACCCCTTCACCTCCAACAACTACCCTCAGCACACTTAACCTCTTCGAATCCAACAACTACACTCAGCACACTTAACCCCTTCATTCCAACAACTACACTCAGCACACTTAACCCCTTCAACTCCAACATCTACACTACATACACTTAACCCCTTCAACTCCAACATCTACCCTAAACACACTTAAACCCGTCAACTCCAACATCTACACTCAGCACACTTAACCCCTTCAACTCCAACATCTACGCTACATACACTTAACCCCTTCAACTCCAACATCTACCCTAAACACACTTAAACCCGTCAACTCCAACATCTACACTCAGCACACTTAACCCCTTCAACTCCAACATCTACACTACACACACTTAACCCCTTCACCTCCAACATCTACACTACACACACTTAACCCCTTCACCTCCAACATCTACACTACACACACTTAACCCCTTCAACTCCAACAACTACACTACACACACTTAACACCTTCAACTCCAACAACTACCCTCAGCACACTTAACCCCTTCACCTCCAACAACTACACTCAGCACACTTACCGATGGACATCCATCTCATCAGGTGATCAACCTGGAACAGACTGGACACTTCACACCTGTAATCAGTTAATATAATATAATACTAATTAAGCTGCCATTTGAGATAACAATTTATTAACTTTTCTTATTCCTGACACATTATACAATTCTCAACAATTCCCACCAATTTACAATTCTTAAAAACCTTTAAAAAACTTTAATAACTCTCAACACTTCACAACAATTCTAACAATTGAATTTTCACAGGTTTCAACTATTCCCAACAATTAACCTATTCCAGACAAATGGTTAAATTCTAAACCATTTCAAATATTTTCTTGAATTCTGCACAATTCTCAACAAATAACACAATATCTAACAATTAACTCTTATCAGTTCCCAACAATTTTAAACATTTTCTTAAACAATTCAATTTTTCATTTTTGACAATTCTCAACAATTTATGTAACTGTTCTCATAATTCCCATCTATTTCCAACAATTTTCAATAGTATTTAGTATTCCCACCACTCTAAACACTGCAGATCTTTGTTGGAAAGAGAAACAGATCTGCGTTCCTTTTCATCCACTAAACACAAAGTAAAGGGGGAAGGATTTACTGGTGCATGCTGGGAAATGTGGAACTAAAAGCTTTAAAGTGAACACAAAGAAACAACTGAGAGAATCCAGAGGGGATGTAAGTGGCAGCAACACAGGGAGGTAGAAGACAAGAGAGGGCAGGTGTGGCAGCAGTGGTGGTAGGTGGGGAAACAGAATGGCAGTAAAAAGCTTAAGGGGACTTTGGAGGAGTAGTAGAGGGTTAAAAGCATAAAGAAGGACATTAGGAGGCACAAAAGGAACACACTGTAGGTGGTGGCAGTTGCAGGTAGTAAAGAGAAAGAAAGGCAGTAAAGGACAAAGGAAGGTAGTTGGTGGCAGCAGTGGAGTAAAGGGATAAACAGGTAAAAAAGTGCATAAGAGGGCAGAAGAGACTTTTTGGCAGCAGTGAAATGGATGGATTGTGGAGGTAGAGGGCTATTGGTGGTAAAGAAAAAAGGGCAGGACAGGGCAAAGGAAGGCTATTGGTGGCAGTGTAGGAGGGGAAACTGGGGCAGCAGTAGAGGCATTAGGAGGCAAGAAAGATAGTAAAGGGAAGGGAAGACAGTAGACTTAAAGGGGCTAAGGAGGGCTGTAGGTGGCAGTAGTGGAGAAATGTATTCCAAACTTGGCAGCAGTAGATAGAAAGTGGTAGAGGATGGAAGGGGCAAGTAGAGGACAGTAGGTGGCAGCAGGAATTCGTGGTGGGGCAAAATAGGACAGTAACAATCAGGAAGGCTAAAAAAAAAGGGCAGATGAGGGCAGCAGGAGACATTTTAGCAGCAGTAGAGGGTAGATGGAAAAAGAAGGGCAATACATGGCAAACAGCATATTTGGGCAGCAGTAAAAAGTAAATGTGGGGAAAAGGGCAGTATTATGCAAAGGGAAGCCAAATATGGCAGCAGTATAGATGGAAGTTAAGATGGATGTAAGGGGGGGAGAAGGGCAGAAGAGGGCAAGGTGAGGCAGTCGTGGCAGCAGTAAAGGGATTAAGGGCTAAAGACGGGCAGAAGAGGGCAGAACAGACTTTGGGGCAGCAGTGAATGATGAAAGGGTGGCAGCAGTAGAGGGTTGCCACATCCTTAAGGTGTCAGCTTCAGTAGGGGGCCCAGTATCTTCATGAGGGAGAATCACCTAGAATAGTTTTCTCAGCATCTTGAAGAAAGGAGCTTCTGGAGGTGCTGAACAATAGTTGCTGCTTTTCCTTCACGCTGTGAAGCTCCAGCTCATCCCAATTAAATCACCTCAAATCACCTTAATCTCAGTTCATCAGCTTTAGATCAGGAGATTAATGTGGAGAAATTACACTTTTTTACTACGTAATTCCATATGTGTCCCTTGATTGTTTTATCACTTTACAATTAATATACAATGTAGAAAATAAAGAATTAAAAAAAAATGAATGAGAAGGAGAATGAGAGTTCAGTGATGTTTTGGACGGATGAGTGAATTATATTATATTATACATATTAAACACAATATTCACAGTATAGGTCATATATACAGTCTATACAGTAGATATTGGCAGATTCTTCTAAAATGGTACAAGTGCAAGCGCAGCTTTAAAGGAGAACTCTGGTGTAAAATAGACTTTTATTGTAGTAAAACATGATAAAAGTTCTTATCTTTGATGAATAGCACACCTCTGTTCTCCCACAGCGTTCAGAGATCCAGAAATTTTAACAATTTATACAAACACACCCTTCAGACTGGGAGATACGGGGCATAATTTACCCTGATAAATCACTTTTTACACCGTTATCCAGCTCAAAGTAGCTAACTAGAATCCGGAGAGTCCTGACATTTAAAACGAGGCATTAATAACATAAAAAGTGCACAAGAAGCTCATTAAAAACCACTGTTTACATCCTATAACACTACTAGCATCAGCTACGAGCGCAGCCATCACTGTACTGATAATAACATAGACGTATATATACTGAGTCTATGTATATATATATATGTTTACTATTTTCAGTTCAGTTATGGTAACTATATTAGAGCTTTAATATAGTGTTGAATATTACATTTACATTACAATGTTAAAAATCATGAAAAGAAAATTATAGGATGTCACATGCTCTGGAATAATAATAATAAAAAAAGCCTGCAGTAAGAGAATCGAAATGCACGAGAGAGCGTGAGGAGAGGGCGTGGCCCAGCTCGCACTTCACACCAACGTCACCTGACGTTAAAGCGCAGAGGGGTAAACACATCGGCGCTGTTGTGAAAGGGGAAGGGTGCTGTGATATTTTTTTATTTCACACCTGTATTTACACAAGGGCGTAGGAGCGGGCTTGATATTGGGGGGGACACATTTGCTAATATGAACCAAAGCCCACCCAATAGTTTCCTAGAACAACATTTGTGGAACTATTTTTTATCACAAATAATCTTTTTTTTTATTTTTTATTATAAGTTAACATCCAAGAAAAGGTGACTTTACAACCTAAACATGTTACTCCACGTTACAGTTAGTGTTGTTAGAAAAAAATATGCATGCAATGTCTGAATTATATACACATCACAAAAACTGATCAGTTATCACCTAATATTTAAAATAATATAACAGATTAGGTAATAGAGTAAGTGGTGGTATGATGTGTTTAATACACTGCTGATATACATAATGATTAATTTATGCTCCATAGGGGGCTAAAGGATTTTAACAGGTAAACTCAGTAAAGGACTGTTTATAAGATGATCAGTTCAATCTGATGGAAAATTTTGGGGCAGTGATCAGGATTAAGAAACTGCTTTAAACTACAAACATTACCAAGTGTTGTACTAAATTCTAGCTATCCCCTACATCCAGCTTCTAGATAACTAGTTAGCTAAATTAATGTTCGTTAATTATAGCTCACAGTAAGTCCTGTAATCCTAAATTAATAAACACAGTTTGAAAATGTAATAGTGATTAGCTGATCAGGTACAGGGCAAGTTGAACATTACATATACAGTTTTTTTTCTTTAACTTTGACTCCCAATCTAGCTCATTCCAAAGTTAAGCTAACGCACTCACACAGCTGCAGTTTATTAATCACAGTGGGTTTAATCTGTGTGCTGATTCAGAGACGTGTATTTTTAAACAGCTATCAGAAACATATCATCACAGTTTACGTGATTAGCTCCGTTACCTTTCTTTTAGAAATAAAAATCCCCGTATATCCAGATCTTAAAATCAGCTGCACCAATCTCACAGCGAGGGAGGGGCTCCCCCCCCCCCCACAAACACACTGACACCTCCGTGCGCTGCAAAAACAGCAAGCTGATTGGCTGTTTCTCCTGAGAGGCGGAACTTAATTCCTGAACCGGCTCCGTGATTGGTCCGGTCTGTCTCCTCATTAATAGTACTGCTGAGCTGAGCAAAACAATGTCATTTTTGGGGGGGACAAATCCACCTGTTTCTAATATTGGGTGTCCCACCCATCCCCCCCGGTTCCTACGCCTATGCACACCTGTATAATAAAACAACAATGTTCATTTTACTCAAACATAAACCTATAAATAGCAAAATCTGAGAAACTGATTCAGAAACTGAATTGGTCTCTTCATTTTTTCCAGAGCTGTAGATGTTATCCCAAACTAAACAAGTAAGTTTTCAGTCTAGACTTAAAGATTGAGACTGTGTCTGAGTCCCGAACATATTCGGGGAGATTATTCCAGAGTTGAGGAGCTTTATAAGAGAAAGCTCTTACTCCTGCAGAGCTCCTCTGAATTTTAGGCACTACTAATAAACCAGCACCCTGAGATCTGAGTAATCGCGGTGGTTCATAACAGGAGATGAGGTCTTGTAAATACTCAGGAGCGAGTCTGTGTAGGGCTTTATACGTTAACAGGAGAATTTTATAGTCTATGCGGAATTTGACTGGAAGCCAGTGCAGTGCTGATAGTACTGGACTAATATGGTCAAATTTTCTCGTTTTAGTAAGGACCCTGGCTGCAGCATTTTGAACTAGCTGAAGTTTATTTAAGTTACTGCCGGAACATCCAGACAGTAGCGCATTACAATAATCTAGCCTTGAGGTAATGAAGGCATGGACTAATTTTTCTGCGTCATGCAGTGATAGGGCATTTCTTAGCTTGGCGATATTACGTAAGTGTAGAAAAGCTGTTCTAGTAACATTAGATATGTGTTTATCGAATGCTAGATCTAAATCTATAATAAATCACAATTTCACATCTTCCTCGATTTTCTTTATTCTAAATTTGTCATCAGGTGTGATTTGTGATTTTAAACTTAATATTTTTCATACCTACGTATTATAGCGATGAACCGCAATTTATTTGTTGGCAACATTAATAAAATACAGGGTGAAATACTGTTTTAACAACAGAAAACAGGCTTGAATAGGATTTCTCTGAATTGCGGATAAGTGAAATATGCCTTTCCCTATTGGAAATAATGTAATAGTTCTGTTATTCATTATTAATATTTCGGTTCATATTTAACTACAGTTAATTCTGTTTGAATGATTTAAAGTTCATCTGTTACAATGTACAATTTAAGGTGATTACATTTATATGTAAAAACACTTTTTCACTGCATTTTCTTTATTTTCATGATTATTTACATTGTAGATTCTCACTGAAGCATCAAAACTATGAATGAACACATGTGGAGTTTTATGTACTTAATAAAAAAAGGTGAAACAACTAAAAACATGTTTTATATTCTAGTTTCTTCTAAATAAAAGCCCCCCTTTACTCTGATTACTGCTTTGCACACTCTTGGCATTATTCTCTTAGTGAGCTTCAAGAGGTGGCCACCTGAAATGAAAAGTTCTCCAACAGTCTTGAAGGAATGAAGGAGTTCCCAGAGGTGTTTATTAGCACTTGTTGCTCCTTTGTCTTCTTCACTCTGTGCTCCAGCTCACCCCAAACCATCTGGATTGGGTTCAGGTCCGGTGACTGTGGAGGTTCAGCTCATTTTTGTTAAGTACATAAAACTCCACATGTGTTCATTCATAGTTTTGATGCTTTAGTGAGAATCTACAATGTAAAACGTAAAAAGCCGGCCAGAAGAAATGACGTCCCCAGGAACAGTCAGAGGAACAGTGGTGCAAAAATGAACCCGTGAAGGGTACTCCACACAAAACATCACCAACCACCTGCCGATTCCCAGAACAGTGGAATAATTTTATCATTATTTTTATAGAAGTATTTTAAATTGTGTAAATATTTAAACTGACATGAATTTCAGCAGAGCAGTAAATAAATGAATGAATAAATGTCACAGACTTCAAATTCCCCATCTTTTTATTTCAGAAACATATCAGACATCTTTACAATCAGAAATATAACATGAATTATACAATTTATTAAAGTCTTTCCACTGTAAATCTACTTCTCAATACCGTGAGCGTTTATACTTGTGCGAAGGCGTGTCTGCGTCGCGTCAAAGAAGGCGAATAATCAGCGTTAATTTATACCCCGTTATTTTCCATTAATTAATCACATAAAAAATATGCATTAAAACATTGGCGCTTATTAATCGCATTCCTTGATGTCCTTTAATCCAGATATGTAACTAAGCGACAAAGACAGCAGCCGCTGTGATTGGTCCCCTGACACATATAGACACATACACACACACGCAGACACTATGCACACACACACTATACACACACACTATACACACACACACTATACACACACACACTATACACAAACACACTATAAACACACACACACACACACACACTATACAAACACACACACACTATACACACACAGGGTTATTCTATTTTACACAGAGTCACTCTGGAGCCAACATTTTTAACCAAAAACAAACTATTAAACCCAATCCCTGCATAGAGGGGTTGAGTAAAGGTGGTGTAGAATGTGTGTAAATGTGTGAGAGTGTGTGAGTGTGTATCAGAGGAGACTCTGTAGAAGGACAGAGTGCCGGAGGGACAGTCCACATACACTCCTACTCTCCTACAGTCGGAGGGAGGAGTGGAGAGAACAGTTCTGTTATTATTGTGAAGAACAGAGTATCTGTAATCAGAGCAGATCAGATTCCAGGAGTTTATATTCTCTCCAAACCGACAGTCTGATCCTCCTCCTTTCCTGCTGATGGTTTTATAACTCAGAGCTACATCAACTCCTCCTCCTCCTCCATCTCTCCACTCAGCCTCCCAGTAACAGCGTCCAGTATCACCAGTTACACCAGTTACACCAGTTACACCAGTATCACCAGTTACTCTCTCTCTACTCAGAACCTGCGGATAATAATCAAATCTCTCTGGATGATCAGGATACGACTGCAGCTCCTTTCTCCTCTCCACCCTCCTGTTCTCCTCACTCAGAGAGAGACCAGGGTTTACTGTGTTTAGATCCAGTGTGAAATCACAGCCGTCTGAAAACAAGAACACACACATTACACACACATTACACACACATTACACACACACTACACACACTACACACACACTACACACATTACACACACACTAGTGTAGTGTGTGTATGTGAGTGTGTAGTGTGTGTATGTGAGTGTGTAATGTGTGTAGTGTGTGTGTAATGTGTGTAGTGTGTGTGTAATGTGTGTAGTGTGTGTGTGTGTGTGTGTGTGTAATGTGTGGGTAATGTGTGTGTGTAATGTGTGTAGTGTGTGTGTAATGTGTGTAGTGTGTGTGTGTAGTGTGTGTATGTGAGTGTGTAGTGTGTGTATGTGAGTGTGTGTAGTGTGTGTATGTGTGTGTGTAGTGTGTGTTTGTGAGTGTGTAGTATGTGTATGTGAGTGTGTAGTGTGTGTATGTGAGTGTGTAGTGTGTGTGGTGTGTGTATGTGAGTGTGTAGTATGTGTATGTGAGTGTGTAGTGTGTGTAGGTGAGTGTGTAGTGTGTATGTGAGTGTGTGTATGTGAGTGTGTGTATGTGAGTGTGTAGTGTGTAGAGTGTGTAGTGTGTGTATGTGAGTGTGTAGTGTGTGTGGTGTGTGTATGTGAGTGTGTAGTGTGTGTATGTGAGTGTGTAGTGTGTGTAGAGTGTGTATGTGAGTGTGTAGTGTGTGTAGAGTGTGTAGTGTGTGTATGTGTGTGTATGTGAGTGTGTAGTGTGTGTATGTGAGTGTGTAGTGTGTGTAGGTGAGTGTGTAGTGTGTGTAGGTGAGTGTGAAGTGTGTGTTTGTGAGTGTGTAGTGTGTGTATTTTAGTGTGTAGTGTGTATGTGAGTGTGTGTATGTGAGTGTGTAGTGTGTATAGGTGAGTGTGTAGTGTGTGTATGTGAGTTTGTAGTGTGTAGAGTGTGTATGTGAGTGTGTATGTGAGTGTGTAGTGTGTGTAGAGTGTGTAGTGTGTGTATGTGAGTGTGTAGTGTGTGTATGTGAGTGTGTAGTGTGTGTATGTGAGTGTGTAGTGTGTGTAGTGTGTGTATGTGAGTGTGTAGTGTGTGTATGTGAGTGTGTAGTGTGTGTATGTAGAGTGTGTAGTGTGTGTAGTGTGTGTAGGTGAGTGTGTAGTGTGTGTATGTGAGTGTGTAGTGTGTAGAGTGTGTATGTGAGTGTGTAGTGTGTGTAGAGTGTGTAGTGTGTGTATGTGAGTGTGTAGTGTGTGTATGTGAGTGTGTGTAGTGTGTGTATGTGAGTGTGTAGTGTGTGTAGTGTGTGTTTGTGAGTGTGTAGTATGTGTATGTGAGTGTGTAGTGTGTGTATGTGAGTGTGTAGTGTGTGTGGTGTGTGTATGTGAGTGTGTAGTATGTGTATGTGAGTGTGTAGTGTGTGTAGGTGAGTGTGTAGTGTGTGTGTGTGTGTGAGTGTGTAGTGTGTGTATGTGAGTGTGTAGTGTGTGTATGTGAGTGTGTAGTGTGTGTATGTGAGTGTGTAGTGTGTGTATGTGAGTGTGTAGTGTGTGTAGAGTGTGTATATGTGTGTGTGTATGTGTGTGTAGTGTGTGTATGTGAGTGTGTAGTGTGTGTAGGTGAGTGTGTAGTGTGTGTATGTGAGTGTGTAGTGTGTGTATTTTAGTGTGTAGTGTGTATGTGAGTGTGTGTATGTGAGTGTGTAGTGTGTATAGGTGAGTGTGTAGTGTGTGTATGTGAGTTCGTAGTGTGTAGAGTGTGTATGTGAGTGTGTAGTGTGTGTAGAGTGTGTAGTGTGTGTATGTGAGTGTGTAGTGTGTGTATGTGAGTGTGTAGTGTGTGTATGTGAGTGTGTGTAGTGTGTGTATGTGAGTGTGTAGTGTGTGTATGTGAGTGTGTAGTGTGTGTATGTAGAGTGTGTAGTGTGTGTAGGTGAGTGTGTAGTGTGTGTATGTGAGTGTGTAGTGTGTAGAGTGTGTATGTGAGTGTGTAGTGTGTGTAGAGTGTGTAGTGTGTGTATGTGAGTGTGTAGTGTGTGTATGTGAGTGTGTGTAGTGTGTGTAGGTGAGTGTGTAGTGTGTGTATGTGAGTGTGTAGTGTGTGTAGTGTGTGTATTTGAGTGTGTAGTGTGTATGTGAGTGTGTGTATGTGAGTGTGTAGTGTGTGTAGGTGAGTGTGTAGTGTGTGTATGTGAGTGTGTAGTGTGTGTAGTGTGTAGAGTGTGTATGTGAGTGTGTAGTGTGTGTATGTGAGTGTGTGTAGTGTGTGTATGTGAGTGTGTAGTGTGTGTATGTGAGTGTGTAGTGTGTGTATGTAGAGTGTGTAGTGTGTGTATGTGAGTGTGTAGAGTGTGTAGTGTGTGTGTAGTGTGTGTATGTGTGTGTGTAGTGTGTATGTGAGTGTGTAGTGTGTGTATGTGAGTGTGTAGTGTGTTTGTAGTGTGTGTATGTGACTGTGTAGTGTGTGTGTAGTGTGTGTATGTGTGTGTATGTGAGTGTGTAGTGTGTGTGTAGTGTGTGTATGTGAGTGTGTAGTGTGTGTATGTGAGTGTGTAGTGTGTGTATTTGAGTGTGTAGTGTGTATGTGAGTGTGTAGTGTGTGTAGGTGAGAGTGTAGTGTGTGTATGTGAGTGTGTAGTGTGTAGAGTGTGTAGTGTGTAGAGTGTGTAGTGTGTGTATGTGAGTGTTTAGTGTGTGTAGAGTGTGTATGTGAGTGTGTAGTGTGTGTATGTGAGTGTGTGTAGTGTGTGTAGGTGAGTGTGTAGTGTGTGTATGTGAGTGTGTAGTGTGTGTATTTGAGTGTGTAGTGTGTATGTGAGTGTGTGTATGTGAGTGTGTAGTGTGTGTAGGTGAGTGTGTAGTGTGTGTATGTGAGTGTGTAGTGTGTAGAGTGTGTAGTGTGTGTATGTAGAGTGTGTAGTGTGTGTATGTGAGTGTGTAGTGTGTGTGTAGTGTGTGTATGTGTGTGTGTAGTGTGTATGTGAGTGTGTAGTGTGTGTATGTGTGTAGTGTGTTTGTAGTGTGTGTATGTGAGTGTGTAGTGTGTGTGTAGTGTGTGTATGTGTGTGTATGTGAGTGTGTAGTGTGTGTGTAGTGTGTGTGTGTAGTGTTTGTATAGTGTGTGTAGTGTGTGTGTGTGTGTAGTGTGTGTAGTGTGTGTATGTGAGTGTGTAGTGTGTGTAGTGTGTAGTGTGTGTAGTGTGTGTGTGTAATAATAATAATAATAATAATAATTTTATTTATATAGCACCTTTCATACATAAGATGTAGCTCAAAGTGCTTTTCAATATAAGATCAATATACAAGATAATTACCAGAGGTACATTACAACAAGGTAAACAAAATAATAGGAAAAGTGAATACCAAAAAAGAAAAAGTAGGGAGAAAAAAAAAAAAAAAAAAAAAAAAAAATTATCAGCAAAGCATAGAAACAATAAATATAAAATATAATTTATAAAGCTAGTAGAAAGCGAGGGTGTATAGATGTGTTTTAAGCTGTTTTTTAAATTGTGTAATATCTGGTGACTGTCGAATGTGTATCGGTAGAGAGTTCCAGATTTTTGGTGCATAAAAACAGAAGGCAGCTTCACCCGTCTTTTTATATTGCATTTTAGGAATATCTAATAAAGCAGCTCCTGATGATCTTAGAGCTCGATCTGGAACATATTCTGTCAATAGTTCAGAAATGTAATGAGGAGCTGATCCAGTCAGACATTTAAAAACCAGTAAGAGAATCTTAAAATCTATTCTAAATGGCACTGGCAGCCAGTGCAGTGAAGCTAGAACAGGTGTGATGTGTTCTCTCTTTTTAGCGCGAGTTAGAACTCTAGCTGCAGCGTTCTGAACCAGCTGTAATCTGTCAGTAGTAGATTTTGGGAGCCCAGTAAATAACGCATTACAGTAATCTAGTCTAGAGAAAACAAAAGCATGGATTAATTTCTCAGCATCCATCTGTTTGAGGAAAGGTCTAACTCGTGTAATATTTCTTAAGTGATAGAAAGCTGTTCTTGTAACATTTCCAATATGAGGTTTAAAAGTTAAACTTGAGTCTAGAATTACACCCAGATTTCTAATTTCATCTTTAACTTGTGGAGCCAAATTTCCAAGTTGGCCTAAAACTATAGATTTTTCTGTTGTGTTGCCAATTATAAGAATTTCAGTTTTTTCTTCATTTAATTTGAGGAAATTTCTATTCATCCAGTTAATGATGTTGGTCAAGCAGGACGTTAGTCTGTCTAGAGCTCTTGTATCATTTTGCTCAACAGAAATATAAAGCTGTGTGTCATCTGCATAACTGTGATAGCTGACTCCATGTTTTTTTATAATATGTCCTAAAGGAAGCATATAAAGAGAGAACAGTAGAGGACCTAGAACTGAACCCTGAGGGACACCATAATTTATATTATAATCATTAGATCTATGCTCGGCTAGACTAACAAAGAACTTTCTGCCTTTAAGATATGATTTAAACCACTGTAGGACTGTTCCTGAGAGGCCAACCCAATTTTCAAGTCGATCTATTAAAATGTCAAGGTCTACAGTGTCAAAAGCTGCACTGAGATCTAAGAGAAGAAGGACAGAGACCTGGCGTCTGTCAGAATTTACTCTGAGATCATTTACTATTCTGACCAGAGCTGTTTCAGTGCTGTGGCCCGATCTGAAGCCTGACTGGAATTTATCAAACACATCATTATTTTTTAAGAATTCATTTACTTGTGCAAATACAACTTTTTCTAGGATTTTACTGAGGAAGGGTAAATTTGAAATGGGTCTGAAGTTATTAAAAACTGATGAGTCAAGGTTATGCTTTTTTAGTAGGGGCTTTACCACAGCAACCTTGAGGGCATCTGGTACAGTGCCGGTGTCTAAGGAACAGTTAATGATTTCCAAAACATTCTGAATAACACTTTCTAGAATCTGTTTAAAGAAAGAGGTTGGTATTGGATCTAAGGTGCAGGTAGCAGAACTTAGCTGAGTTATTATCTTATGCAATTCTGTAAGTGAGATCTTTCTAAAATCCTGCATTACAGATTGTGGTTTAAAGATGATCAGAGCTTCAGGTTTTAAGCTCATCAGATTTGATCTAATATTATAGATTTTATCATTAAAAAATTGTGCAAATGATTCACATTTGCTTGGAGATGCTTCTAATAGCCAATATTTCGTGGTAGTGGGGTTTAAAAGGCGGTCTATGATTGAAAATAAAAACTTTGGGTTGTTGCTATTCTCATCTATTATCTTTGAGAAATGTAGCTGCCTCTGTGTGCGCATGCCCTTATTGTACTCTTCTATGCAATTTTTTAAAATGTCATAATGTACATGCAGTTTTGTTTTTCTATACACTCTCTCAGCTTTACGACATTTTCTTTTTAGTTGTTGCAGTTGTTCAGTTTTCCATGGTGTTTTCTTAGTCAAAGAGATTCTTTTTTCTCTTTCGGGAGCAACTAAATCTAGAACTGATCTTATTTTTGAGTTAAAAATGTCGACCATTTCATTTACATCAAGGTCTTCATAAAGAATTGGTGTGTTGTTTAAAATGTTAATGAAGTCATTAGCAGTTGATGCTTTGATGTATCTTTTCTTTGTAAGATTGTTATTTCTAACCCTCTTATTTAAATAGATTGATACTGTAAAAAATACACAATAGTGATCTGAGACTGCAACATCTAAAATTTCATTAATATCTAAACACAGATTTCTTGACATTACTAGGTCTAAAGAATGCCCTCTATTGTGGGTGGGGTTAGTAACATACTGATTAAAGTTAAACGTTTCTACAAGTTGTATAAAATCCCAAGCTTTTCTATCTGAAACATCATCAATGTGAAAATTAAAATCACCAATAAGAAGAATCTGATCATATTGGGTAACACAGATAGACAGTAGTTCTGAGAATTCAGGGAGGAAGGAGGGTGAATGTTTAGGAGGTCTGTAAACAGTCAGCAGAAGGACTGACTCTTGACCTTTTAATATAATTGCTAAATATTCAAATGATTGGAAACTATCAAAAGATACAATTCTGCAGTTAAATACATTTTTGAAGACACTTGCTAAGCCACCCCCTTTCCTACCTTCTCGCACAGAGTGAAAAAAGTTATAACAATCTGGAGCAGCTTCAATAAGAGAGGAAGCTCCATTTGAATCGAGCCAAGTTTCAGTCATAAACATAAAATCTAACTCTCGCTCACAGATCAGATCATTTATAATAAGAGTCTTCTTGGACAGAGCTCTAACATTTAAAAGAGCCATCTTAAAACTTTCTTCTGGCCTTTCAGAACTTCGACTCTCAGATTTAACTTCCACAGTAATTAGGTTAGACACATTTCTACATTTACGCTTAACCTGAGTTATTTTCCGATTATTAATAACTAGAGGAATAGATGTATATGGAGGGGGAGGAGGAGGGAGTCGTTCGTGATCCACCCCCGTTTCTCCGAGTCATACCTGGTGTAGAAACGCTGTGATGTTATCTGACAAAACCTGCGAGTGTAGTGTGTGTAGTGTGTGTAGTGTGTGTAGTGTGTGTGTAGTGTGTGTGTGTAGTGTGTGTAGTGTGTATGTGAGTGTGTAGTGTGTGTAGTGTGTGTATGTGAGTGTGTAGTGTGTGTATGTGAGTGTGTAGTGTGTGTGTAGTGTGTGTAGTGTGTGTGGTGTGTAGTGTGTGTAGTGTGTGTGTAGTGTGTGTAGTGTGTGTACTAGGGCTGCACGATATGTAAAATGTTACATTGTATTGTTTTAGTTTTCTGAGATGTATATTGTGATATTACACAATGCAGGACCCGTGATGTCACAGGCCCCGCCCCCACCCGCACGCTGTCTCACCACAGAGACCCGGACCGTTTCCCAATACACAAGAACACAAGTCTGGACTCCTGTACTTGGTGAGTACGGACTTGGGAAGTTGGGATGGCGAGTGTGTACTCCGAGGACGGGAGGAGCTGAAAACACAGGAGCACATTTTCACCTAGCCGCTTTCTTAACAAATAAACACATATCTGAAGTCTAAAGCCCTACATTCTCCCTAAAAATAACTTCAAACATTATTTTACCACACAGCAGTACTGTTTTAAAAACATACAGGTGCTTCTCCTCCTGCATTACACTGATACTGCTGAGAGGTGCATTCTGGGATATCGGGCTGTGACAAGTTCACACAAGTCACCTTCCATGCATCCTCTATGAAGTGGGAGGAGCAAGAACACATCCGGGTATTAGTTGTGTGCTTGGCTAACTGTGATCTTCTGAATTGGAACAGTTCTTGGGCTGCAACTGATGACGTTTCCCGAGTCCACAAGAACACAAGTACTGACAAGAACCGGAGCGACCGAGAGCTGAGTCAGCGCTTTAGAGTCAGCTAATCACTCAAAACCCCAGAAAAACAGCAGAACAGCCATAACTAAGCATTTAAATGGCCTTTTAAAATGTAAATAAGAGCGTTTATTTTTCTGGGATTAAAAGCATGAATTCAGCTTTAACTGGAAATATCTGCACTGCTAAACTGTGCGGAACTGAGGTGCACAGCTTTATACTCGCTGTCTCAGGCCGTTACAGGGTTCATGCGCTTTTCAACTAAAACATTTCCACGACTTTTCTAAACGTTTTGTTGGAATTTAAACATGTACAAAAATACACTAGTGTATGAAGATCTGCCAGAGACAAAGAATTCTTGGTGTACAGACACAGCTGTCACAAAGCAGCAGAGACGGCCGAGTGAGTAAACAAAGCTGACCTATGACCTAGGTGATCTAACTATGGAGAAACAACATGGTCAGTCCTTATAAGGAAAAAAACAAAAGAGTCTGTCCTAACGTAGAAGTAGAGTCAAAAGGTAAAGATAGATTTGTGCATTCAAATCACCAGGTATGTACGTACTATGCTGTACAAGATTGTATAAATGTTCCTGGTCCGAGGAGACGAGTTAGTTGGTAACAGACGGTCAGGGGTTACGTGCTCACTGCAATAAAGCCTGCATCTCTTTGTTCCTGAAGTCTGCTTACTTTTTGTTCGGTAAAGACTAGTTTTTGAGATACCTACTGTTGGAAAGAAGGAAAACAAAAAAACAACAGTTTTTGGTGGCCCGTACAGGGACCCAATCCAGCTCCGGCGTGACTGCAGCATCACCGGGGAGGAGGTCTTAGTCTGTGTCGACTGTGTATCTGTGTGGCTGAACTGAATAAACTTCTTTGAAAAAACAGACAAAACATATGTAAAGTGAGTAAATGTTAAATGACAAATCTCCACATGGGGTGAGCTAATGTGTCATAGTAAGATTCCTAAAATAAGCAATCACAGAGTCTCAAAGTAAGTAAAGTAAGTCTTCAATAAGAAAATCCTTATTTACAGCTTAACTCCAAAATTCAGAATGTTTTCTGCGTACTCTGAGGTTAAATGGTAAAGGTTGAGAATTTTAAGTAAGACAGGATAAAATAATTACTCCTAAACTAATAAAAATAACCGTACACTTATAATAATTAGTAAAAATTCTGATTAGAGAAGAATAAAGTAAAACCTGGTAAACTTCAGTCCCTTGCAGTGTCTGTGTGAGTGCAATGAGTGTAAATGTGCTTGATTGTGAAAGGGGCTGGCCACCTCCTGTTCAGTTGTCAGCTGTGTGTTTATTTATGTTACCTGTTCTCTGTCTGCGAGAGGTTTTAGTCCAACGTGCTCAAAACCTCAGTCTTCCATGTTTATAACAGCCAACCAAAATGATATAAGAAGACAATAGATAAATGAATAGGCTATAGATAGGTGTTAATTAAAATAAAATGAAAAGATATAGAAATAAACTATTCAACTCATGCTCATCGAATAAAGACTAAGTTGAGCTTAATTCAACAGTTGCCTTTAAGACAGTTTATTTGAATTGAACTAGTATTGACTCATAAGGTTTGGTGTTGAGTGTCCATAAATATCTTTAAAAAAATGATCAACACTTGAGGGTGTACAAGAGACCAGTGATCTTCTAGGGATTTCTCATACGTCAGGATCGAACAATAGGCGGCCGCTGATAATCGAGAATGAGCGATTCCGAACACATTCGGTCACTCTACTGACATATGAGATCTCTGGAAGTTACGGTAATGAATTTACCATCTTGAGTGCAACAACAGAAGAAAATAAGTACCTAAAACCATTAAGGGAAATAAGCATAAAATGAAGAATTAATATTGTGAACAGAAGAAGATAAGAAGTTAATATAAAGTAAGGGAATATGATCAGGATAAATCTAGAAAACCCAGGTAAAATGCAAATCCAATCAAAAGAAACTGAAATTAAACTAAAAAGTAATAAGTTTGGCCTTAAAAAAACAGATAAAAATATGTATGTATATAAATGTACGAGAAGCATAGCAATACAAGTAGAATACAGTTCTAAATTGGGGTGCCAGTGGGTTCATTAACCAAGTCTTAATTTACAGTTACTAACCATGATGAATGATGATGTATTGTAAACTGGGTGTTAAAACACTCACAGAGCACAATCTACAGACAGGTCATATATGGTTCTAATTGCCCACATGATGATCTGATAGGGTAATTGACTTAAATTAAAGTGTTTTAACAAATCGATTTATTCATGCTGTTGCTATTTATGTAATCCCATTATATGCCACGTGGACATTTGTTTTTACTTTGAAGATCATACAATTAAGAATTCATTTGGTATTGGAATAGTATGCAAACTATGAACATGACTACCCTGAATATCTGCTGTATACTAACTAACCACAATATGGTTGGTGAGTGCACAGTAGATCCATCGTAATCGCATATTTTGTAAGGATTGAAGACTCTAGTGAGGCATAGTATGAAAACAACAAATCATAGAAAAGATCCTTTTCAGTGTGCATACACACATAATCAGAGTAGTCATACTGCTTTATTCAGTATTGAAATATCTTGATAAACCACACACATATGCAAGAGCATTTTTAATATATAAAAATAGTGTTACCCATCACCACGGGGTCATTAAGCATTTAGATTAAGAAAAGGGGGGGTCAATAACGAACGACACACACACACACACACACACTCATACACAATCAAGAACACAGACACATTCACTCACACACACCCTTTGTCACGCCTGACTGTAAACAGGCAGAGAGAAAATAAGAGACACTGCTGGGATGTAGAACGAAGCAGTAAAATTTATTGAAATAAACAACAAAATAAACAATATAAAAGAGGACTAGAGCAACACACTAAAGTAGGGCAAAACTGAAAACAAATATAAACACTGACAAAGTAAACGGGACTGGGCCAAAAGAAACAGGGACTAAGGAATAAGTGGAACGGCCAAAACAATAAAACCAGGAAGTAGTAAGGGGAATGGGGAAAAACAAAGGGAGCACTAGACTACAAAATAGCAAACAGAAAACTACTAAGCAGAGCTTAGGAAAATGGCTAGACTAAGAAAGTAAACAGGGCAAACAAACAAAACAAGAAATAAAACAGGGATACTTAGGCCGGGAGGAGTCCAAGGGAAAACAGGCTTGGGAGATAGAACGCTTTGTAGAGTAGCAAACAGGCTGGAACCACAAGGAAACACAGACCATGAGAGCGACCAATACTCGGCAACAGCAGAGAGGAGCAGCGTGCTTATAAGCAACTCTGCCCAGGTGAAGCTGATCTCTAATCAGGATGACTGCATGAGCGTGCCCTGATTAGAGGAAGTCCATATATGGGCATGGAGTGCCTCTCAGAGTGTGTGTGTGTGTGTGTGTGTGTGTATGTATGTGTGTGTGTGTGCTCTAATTAGGGGAAGTCCTTATTTGGGCATAGGGTGCTTGGCTTGGCTGGACGGGCCTGACAGTACCCCCCCCCCCCGAGGCGGCCGGGAGGACCCCCGGACGGGTCGGCCCGGACGATGGCCGACGGAAGCAGAGACAGGCCCGAGGGTAGGAGGCGCGTAGGGACCAGTGGAGCTGGGTGTAGAGCCCCGCGAGAGGTCAGGGTCAAGGACTTGGGAGGCCGGCACCCAGGAGCGTTCTTCGGGACCATAGCCTTCCCAGTCAAGAAGGTACTGCAGCCCACCCCCACGCCGCCGGGAGTCCAGCACCTCTTTCACCTTGTAGGCCGGGGCTCCCTCCACCTCCAGGGGCTCTGGAGGGGTAGCGCTAGGCGTGGCCTCGTCCAGCGGACCTGGGACAACAGGTTTGAGCAGTGAGACATGAAAGCTGTTGTGAACCCTTGAGTATCGGGGTAATTGAAGCTTATAACACACATTATTGATTTTACTGAGAATGGGGTAAGGACCGGAGCACTTAACTTGGAGCTTCATTGAGGTCTTGTCTCCGGTCCTCAGGTCCCTTTTGGCCAGCCAAACTCGGTCCCCTGGTTTGTAGTCTGGATCCGGTCCCCGTCGACGATCAGACTGGGCCTTGTAGCGTCGCAGGAAAGCCTGAATGTGTTGGTGGGTGGATGACCAGACCTCTTCACAGCGCCGCATCCAGTCGTCGACAGCGGGTACAGGGGTCTCCACAGCAGTCCAGGGGGCTAGAGGAGGCTGGTAGCCAAGATAGACCTGGTAAGGGGTCAGACCTGTGGTGGTGCATCGCAGGGAGTTCTGGGCCATCTCGGCCCAGACCAGGAACTTGGACCAATCCTCTGGATTCTGGTGACAATATGAGCGCAGGAATCTCCCTAGTTCTTGGTTAGTGCGCTCACACTGGCCATTGCTCTGGGGATGATAACCTGACGTAAGGCTGACACTCACCCCCAAATGTTGACAGAAAGCCCTCCAGACTCCGGATATAAACTGGGGTCCACGGTCGGATACGATATCCTCAGGAGTGCCAAAGTTTCTAAACACTTGGTCGACTAGGGCTTGGGCAGTTTGAAGGGCGGACGGCATACAAGGAAACGGTACAAAGCGAACCCCCCTTGAGAAACGATCGACAATAGTCAGGATTGTGTTATAGCCCTGGGAGCTGGGGAGATCGGTTACGTAATCTACCGCAAGATGGGTCCAAGGGCGTTCTGGAATGGGAAGTGGCATGAGCTTGCCTGCGGGTAGAGTCTTTGGGGTTTTACATTTTGCACAGACGCTACAAGATGACACTACCTTATGAATATCAGCCCTCATACCCTCCCACCAGTACTTTTGAGAGAGAAGGTGATAGGTCCTCCTCTCTCCTGGGTGACCTGATGAGGGTGAAGTGTGAGCCCAAATGATTAGCTGGACCCGAAAGGGGACAGGGACATAGGTCCTACCCTGGGGACATGCTTGGGGAATAGTGACATCCTTAAGGGCCTGGGAAAGTTCAGTGTCCAGGTCCCACTGGATAGCCTGTATGCTAACGCTGGTGGGCAGGATGGGCGCTGAACTAGAGGGAACAGGGCAGTCTTTCTGGAAGACTCGAGACAGGGCATCTGCCTTAGTGTTCTTGGACCCTGGTCTATAGGTTATAGAAAAAGAAAAACGTGAAAAGAAAAGGGACCAACGGGCTTGACGAGAGTTGACAATCTTGGAGTTTCTGAGGTGTTCCAAATTCTTGTGATCGGTAATAACTTGAAAGGGGACGACGGCACCCTCTAGCCAGTGCCGCCACTCACCCAAGGCCAATTTCACGGCTAGAAGCTCACGGTCTCCTATGCCGTAATTTTGTTCGGCTGCACTTAACTTGCGTGAAAAAAAGGCCACTGGGTAGAGTCTGTCCCCCTCCCCATGCCGCTGGGAAAGCACAGCCCCTGGAAACTATTGATTCGTTCCATATCCGGTTCTAGAGTGAACGCTGGCGCGACTTGCTGCCGCTGCTCGCCCGGAATTTTAATATTTGTATTTTTTTAAGCTGTCCTACGGTCTTTGGTCCTGCGACCTAGGACAAAAGAATGATACACAAGATCTCATCTGGCAGACTTTACATCTGTTTTTGAAAATTAGTCTACACTTCTGTGCAGTTATACGGACAGCTTCTGAGCCTTACCTGCCTCTGCGCACCTGATCAAGCTACCTGAGTCCTCGATCACAATGTTGACCGGCATGACCCACATCTGGTCCGTGCTTCTGTGGCTTCTCCTGGCATTTGTTCACCAACCCGCGACGGGCTTGCTTCAGTACTCCGCTGCTGAACTCCTCCGGCTGCGGTACCAACTGTCTGATCCTCCGTTGGCTGCACTACTCCTCCATTCGGATGCAGCTTTCCTTCCCCGCCGGAGATACATCCACCGCGGATCTCGCAGAAACTTCCACGAGGACTCAACGAAAGAAATAAAATCCATCTGGTCCACTTCTCGCCGTCCATCTCGCAACTACAGCCGGGCTGTTGACCACAGTGTGCTAGCCTGCTTAGCCCGGTCGGCTAACACCCCCGGCAAACCAGACAACTCCACTGTCAACTTCGGTCTTCTTAACATTCGCTCACTCACAAGCAAGGGACATCTCATCCAGGATCTCCTCATCGACCGTAAGCTTGACTTTCTCTGTTTAACTGAGACCTGGCAACAACCAAATGACTTTGTACAACTTAACGAATGCACTCCTCCGGGGTTTGTTTACATCTGCCAACCTCGTGACACCGGCCGGAGGGGGGGAGGTCTCGCGATAATTCACCGCGAGAAGTGTAAAGTCTCGCCGGTGTCTGTGCCTACCTTCTCCTCCTTTGAATCAACAGTGTGTCAATTGTCTGGACCTATTCCCACTATCATTACAACTGTCTATCGTCCCCCAAAACAAAACAACCACTTTCTCAATGATTTTGCTGCTCTGCTTACTCATCTCTCCACCCTCTCACCAAATAATATAGTACTGGGAGATTTCAATATTCATATGGACAATATCAATAACCCTCTTACCAAAGACTTTACATCTTGTCTTGACAGTTTTGGATTCCAGCAGCACACAGATGCTCCCACTCACACTAAAGGTCACATTTTGGACTTGATTTGCTGCTCTGGTGTCTCACCTTCCTACCTTACAACAGATTATCTCCCTATAACTGACCATTTCCTGCTCTCATTCTCTATTAATCTCCCTCTCTCCATCTCTAAGCCCCCCCGTCTCATTTCTTTCCGTAACATTAAGAACATTAATTTAGATTCTCTTTCCTCATCTATTCACCACCTCACAAACACTCTCAACTCAACTACCCTTGAAGAGCTGATATCACACTATAATACTGGACTCCACCACATACTCAACTCTCTCGCTCCGCTAAAAACCAGGTCTGTTTCCTTTTCTCAGTCTGCCCCCTGGTTCACGCCCGAACTTCGGCTCATGAAAGCCAAAGGACGGCAACTTGAGCGGCTCTGTAAGAAAACTGGTCTAACTATTCACAAGGACATTTACAAAAATCATATGCTACACTATAAGGACTGCATCACCGCATCCAAATCCAACTACTACACTAGTCTAATCTGTTCCAATGAAGGTAACAAGTCACTATTTTCATTATATAAGAATATCACCCAAGCCCCAGACTCTCTGCCATCTCACCTCTGCTCAACTGCTTTCTGTAACTCCCTCATGTCATTTTTCAATGAAAAAATTCTGAACATTCATAAACATCTCACTTCACAACCTACGCTTGGCATATTTCCTGAACTTTCCCCCCCTGTCCACTCTTTTTCCTCGTTTCAGCTTCCCTCAAATTCGGAAATTTCAGATCTCATCCGTAAATCTAAACCATCCACCTGTCAGCTAGACCCTCTCCCTACAGGCCTGGTCAAAGCCTGCCTCCCTTCCTTGCTCCCTCTAATTTCCGCTATTATCCATTCTTCTCTCTCCACTGGAACTGTTCCTGCGTCATTTAAAACTGCTGCAATAACCCCAATCTTAAAAAAATCTGGTGCTGACCCCACAAATTTTAATAACCTACGGCCAATCTCTAATCTACCCTTTATCTCAAAAATCCTTGAGAAAACAGTAGCAGCTCAACTACATACTTATCTGTCTTGCAACAACCTGTATGAACAGTTCCAATCTGGATTTCGCCCTCTCCACAGTACAGAAACCGCGCTCATAAAAATCACTAATGACCTCCTCATGGCAGCTGATTCTGGTTTACTCTCCATCCTCATCCTCCTTGACCTTAGTGCAGCATTTGACACCATCTGTCACACCACACTCCTCAATAGACTAGTTTCCATTGGTATCACTCAGACTCCTTTAAATTGGTTTAAATCATACCTCACCTCTCGCACTCAGTTCATTCAGCTCAAAACTTTTACTTCTCTGCCTTCTCCTGTCACTTCAGGTGTGCCCCAGGGCTCTGTCCTGGGGCCCCTCCTATTCATCATTTATCTCCTTCCCCTTGGAAATATCTTCCGCAAATACAACATCCATTTCCACTGTTATGCGGACGACTCCCAGCTCTACCTTGCCACCAAACCCAATTCAAATCTTCCACCCTCCTACCTTACTGACTGTTTGTCTGAAATAAAACTATGGTTCAATTCAAATCTACTAAAACTTAACAGTGATAAAACTGAGGTTCTCCTCGTAGGCACAAAATCAATACTATCCAAAACCAACAGTCTGTCTCTTAACATTGACAACTGTTCCGTCTCCCCCTCCCCACAGGTAAAGAGTCTGGGTGTCATCCTGGACAGTACTCTCTCATTTCAATCACACATCAACAACATTACCCGGTCTGCGTACTTCCACCTCCGCAATATAAACCGTCTTTGCCCTTCTCTTACTCCTCATGCCACTGCCATTCTTGTACACAGCCTTGTCACCTCTCGATTAGACTATTGCAACTCTCTTCTCTTTGGTCTCACCAATAAAACTCTCCATAAGCTTCAACTGGCCCAGAATTCAGCTGCCCGTATCATCAGTAGAACCCCCACCTTCCATCATATCACTCCTGTTCTCCAACAGCTCCACTGGCTCCCAGTAAAGTTCCGTATCAATTACAAAATCCTCCTGCTCACCTTTAAGGCCATTCACAATCTTTCTCCACCATATCTCTCTAATCTTCTTCAGGTTGTAATTCCATCTCGTTCCCTCCGATCTTCTTCCTCCATCCACCTTACCGTCCCTACTGCTCGCCTCACCACCATGGGGAGCAGAGCCTTCAGCCGCTCTGCTCCCCAACTCTGGAACTCTTTACCACCTCATATCAGACA
Organism: Astyanax mexicanus; assembly: GCF_023375975.1. Classification (NCBI taxonomy): domain Eukaryota; kingdom Metazoa; phylum Chordata; class Actinopteri; order Characiformes; family Acestrorhamphidae; genus Astyanax; species Astyanax mexicanus. The sequence goes on along the minus strand of NC_064408.1, from coordinate 133,281,741 downwards.
AATTAACTCACTCTCACAATTCAAATCCACCCTCAAAACTCACCTGTTTAAAATTGCCTATTCCATCTGATTGTTTTCCCTTTTTAACCTGTTTTTAAATGTTGTGTATTTTGTATGTTTATTTAATGCTTATTTTGCACTTTGTAAGGTGTCCTTGAGTGACAGAAAGGCGCCTGAAATAAAATGTATTATTATTATTATTATTATTATTACTCCAGTGTCAGAGGCGTCTACCTCTACCACAAGCTGTTTCTTGGGGTCAGGATGCTTCAGGATAGGAGCCGAAGTAAAAGCCTGCTTTAGGGCCTTGAAGGCCTTATCTGCCTGAGGGGTCCAAACAAGCTTCTTGGGAGCACCCTTGAGGAGGGAGGTGATGGGTGTTGCCAGGGTGCTGAAGCCCCTAATAAACCGCCTGTAAAAGTTGGCAAACCCTAGGAAGCTCTGGACGCCCTTCACCGAGGTAGGTGTGGGCCAGTCCAGGACAGCCTGCACCTTCTCCTGGTCCATGATCACCCCGTCTGCACTAATAAGATACCCCAGGAAGGACACTTGGGACAGGTGGAATGCACATTTTTCCAGTTTAACATAAAGCTCATTCTTGAGCAGACGGCTTAGGACTTGGCGGACATGGCCTACATGGGACTGGAAATCTGGGGAGTAGATTAGAATGTCATCTAAAAAAGCAATTACAAACTTTCCTAGGAACTCCCTGAGAACATCATTAATCAAATTCTGAAATACAGAAGGGGCATTAGCTAAACCATAGGGCATAACCCGGTACTGGTAATGGCCAGAGGTGGTGAGGAATGCAGTCTTCCACTCGTCTCCTTCTTTTATCCTGAGCAGGTTATAGGCACTTCGGAGATCGAGTTTAGTAAAGACCCGGGCACCCCTAAGCTACTCTAAAGCTGATGGAACCAGAGGCAAGGGATAAGGGAAGCGCTTGGTAATAGCATTAAGGGCCCGGTAGTCAATACAAGGGCGGAGCCCCCCACCCTTCTTCTTGATAAAGAAAAAAACGGAGGCTACTGGGGACCTGGATGACTCTATGAAACCCTGAGCTAGGGCCTCCGTGATGTATTCCTCCATGGCTCTCTCCTCCTCACCAGTCAAAGGATAAACACGGGCCTTAGGGAGGACTGGATTGTCAACAAGGTCAATGGAGCAGTCATAAGGACGGTGAGGAGGAAGTTTGGTAGCCTTTTCCTGACTAAAGGCCCCGTGGAGGTCTTGGTATTCAGGGGGAATGGTTACAATGTTTTGGGGCTCAGGACTCTCTACACTAGTAGAGTGGACTCGGACTGGGACCCGGTGAAGGCAGTGGGGTTGACAGTATGGGGACCAGGCTATGATCTCCTTCTCAGGCCAGGAGATGTGGGGATTATGAGTCATTAGCCAGGGAAGACCCAGGATGAGGTCATGGTCGGTTTGGGGCAGGATTAGGAGACGGATCTCCTCAGTGTGAAGACTTGAAACTGCCAGAGACAAGGGCTGTGTGACGTGGGTGATAGGTGCTAGACCCAGGGGTTGACCATCCAGAGCGGTGACACAGAGAGACGGCCTGACAGGTTCTGTAGGTATCTGGAACAGCTCCACCACCTCCGCACTGATGAAGTTGCCCTCTGCACCACAGTCTATCAGGGCTAGAACAGAGAAAGTCTCATTTACACAGTGAATCTGAACAGGCAACAAAAATGATTTAGAGACCAACCCCCTGGTTGCAGTACTCACTACATTAGCGCGTGGAGTAAACTCCACACGCTGTCCAGAAGGTTGGGCACGGGCTCCTAATGGACGCAGTCCACAATCACGCCTAGCATGATTAGAGCCTCCACAATACAAACAGAGCCCCTCTCTGAAACGGCGCTGGCGCTCCTCAGGTGACAGTCGACGGGAACCCAGCTCCATAGGCTCCGGAGTAGGTGGCGTAGGCATAGTGCTTGACCTGTAACCAGTGGCATTACTATGGGTTGCTACAGCGTTACGTGCCTGTATGGGGTTGGGAGCCGCTGGGCGGCTCAAAAGCTGATCCAGCTTTATGGACATGGAAATGAGCTGGGTAAGATCTAGCTCGTCATCTCTACACGCCAGCTCTCGCTGGACCTGTGTGCTCAACCCATGACGGTACATAGCTAGAAGCGCATTTTCATTCCAACCGCTTCCAGCAGCGAGCGTCCGGAACTCAAGCGCATAGTCAGACACAGAGCCACTGCCCTGGGTAAGCCGTAGGAGAAGCTCTCCTTTAGCCAGTCCCTTCCTGGGGTGCTGAAACACAGCACGGAACTCCTCTAGAAATGATTGCAGGGTTCTCCTTTCATAAAGGGGGTAAACAGCGGTGGCCCATTCCAGAGCTCTGCTAGCGAGACAGGAGACTACGAAGCCGATCTTAGCTTCATCAGTGCCGGTGGGTTGGTTCTTAAAATAGACCGCACACTGCAGCAGAAACCCCTCGCAGAGTTCAGGATCACCATTATATGTATCGGGTCTACTGACCGGATACGTGTGGGCAGGGACTGGGACAGGGTCAGGGACACTAGGCAGGTCTAGCGAAGTTTTGATTAGTGTCGCTAGGTCTCGAACCTCACTGGCTAGTCCAGCGACCTGCTGTTGTTGGCCTTCCTGGTGTTGCGCCAGCGAACCAACAACCTCTGAAACGCGAGACAGCGTTTCCTGCTGTTGACCCAGGAACCGTCCTTGGGTCTGAACAGCTGTACTCAAGGCTTCCATCCCAATGGTCTCAGGGAGGGCCAAGTATTCTGTCACGCCTGACTGTAAACAGGCAGAGAGAAAATAAGAGACACTGCTGGGATGTAGAACGAAGCAGTAAAATTTATTGAAATAAACAACAAAATAAACAATATAAAAGAGGACTAGAGCAACACACTAAAGTAGGGCAAAACTGAAAACAAATATAAACACTGACAAAGTAAACGGGACTGGGCCAAAAGAAACAGGGACTAAGGAATAAGTGGAACGGCCAAAACAATAAAACCAGGAAGTAGTAAGGGGAATGGGGAAAAACAAAGGGAGCACTAGACTACAAAATAGCAAACAGAAAACTACTAAGCAGAGCTTAGGAAAATGGCTAGACTAAGAAAGTAAACAGGGCAAACAAACAAAACAAGAAATAAAACAGGGATACTTAGGCCGGGAGGAGTCCAAGGAAAAAACAGGAACTAGGGAAAACAGGCTTGGGAGATAGAACGCTTTGTAGAGTAGCAAACAGGCTGGAACCACAAGGAAACACAGACCATGAGAGCGACCAATACTCGGCAACAGCAGAGAGGAGCAGCTAATTTATTTTTCCTTTTAAAATGGGCACAAAAATAAAATATTAAAGCAGATTTTTTTGGTCACAGAGATTTTTTTTTCTATTGAACTATTTAACATGTAATACGTTTAATATAAAAACTCACTTATCAATTAGTAGAGTGAAGCAAAAGTAGTCAAATGTCACTTACTTTTAGAGCCACTCTAAAATATTAGTAAAGAAAACTACACTGTTGCATCGAGCTCTCAGGTTATGTTGTAACATAAACTAAAACAGAACTAGTCATTTTCCTTTTAATTTTAACATTTATTTTTTAATGAACACGATGGAAACTGATCTACACTGAATAAGATAACCCTCCTTCAAACACACCTCTGATATCTCTCAGTCTCAGTGCTATAGGCAGCGGCGGGCGCGCGGGGTCTCGCTGTGTTTTGGAGAAGTTAAATCCGGACAGTCTGTATCACAGTTTAAAGGAACAGAGAGATTTCTGCGCTTTAGCTCTGCAGGGTAACCATGCTGTTCCCGGAGGTAAACACCGGGGCGTGTTTAGTTAGCTAACGCTAGCTAGCTCCGTGCTGCTTCTCCTGTGTAACGTTACAAATATCCCATTCCTGCAGTTGGGGTCCTCGCGTCTCTGCCTTTCTTTAGTCTGAATGAAGCCGGACAGCATTAAATCAGCATGTTTCTCTCACTGAGTGAATTACAGTTACAGTGCAGCAGCTGAAGCTCCGCTCAGATTTGCTGTTTTCAAATTCCGTGACTTTTCCAGGTTTCGTGACCGTATGAACCCTGCGGTTACCTCGTGTTTACACCCCCTCCCCCTCCCCCTCCCCCTCCCCTCACCATCAATCCCCCCGCCTTTTTCAGCAGCAGCCAGAGGCGGCGCTGTTCACTCAGAACGCTGTGTATCTACTTCTTGTGTCAAGAATCAAAACACTGCAACATGAGTTTTTATTGCCTTACGTGACATCACAGATCCCGCCATGTGACTATTGCGCATGTGCACATCGCTATGTTGATGCTTAAACGATATATCGTGCAGCCCTAGTGTGTACTGTGTGTATGTGAGTGTGTACTATGTGTACTGTGTGTATGTGAGTGTGTAGTGTGTGTATGTGAGTGTGTACTGTGTGTATGTGAGTGTGTACTGTGTAGTGTGTGTAGTGTGTGTATGTGAGTGTGTAGTGTGTGTATGTGAGTGTGTAGTGTGTGTATGTGAGTGTGTACTGTGTGTACTGTGTGTAGTGTGTGTAGTGTGTGTATGTGAGTGTGTAGTGTGTGTATGTGAGTGTGTAGTGTGTGTAGTGTGTGGTGTGTGTAGTGTGTGTACTGTGTGTATGTGAGTGTGTACTGTGTGTATGTGAGTGTGTGTATGTGAGTGTGTAGTGTGTGTATGTGAGTGTGTAGTGTGTGTAGTGTGTGTACGTGAGTGTGTAGTGTGTGTAGTGTGTGTATGTGAGTGTGTAGTGTGTGTAGTGTGAGTGTGTAGTGTGTGTATGTGAGTGTGTAGTGTGTGTATGTGAGTGTGTACTGTGTGTACTGTGTGTAGTGTGTGTATGTGAGTGTGTACTGTGTGTAGTGTGTGTATGTGAGTGTGTAGTGTGTGTAGTGTGTGTATGTGAGTGTGTACTGTGTGTATGTGAGTGTGTAGTGTGTAGTGTGTGTATGTGAGTGTGTAGTGTGTGTATGTGAGTGTGTAGTGTGTGTATGTGAGTGTGTAGTGTGTGTATGTGAGTGTGTAGTGTGTACTGTGTGTATGTGAGTGTGTAGTGTGTGTATGTGAGTGTGTAGTGTGTAGTGTGTAGTGTGTGTATGTGAGTGTGTAGTGTGTGTATGTGAGTGTGTAGTGTGTGTAGTGTGAGTGTGTAGTGTGTGTATGTGAGTGTGTAGTGTGTGTAGTGTGTGTAGTGTGTGTAGTGTGTAGTGTGTGTAGTGTGTGTAGTGTGTGTATGTTATTAATAAACATTGTTATTTAATAATAGGTCTTTGCTTCTTCAGTGTTGTAATGTTAATTTACATAATTCTGAACAGATTTCGCTCATTTAAAAAGCCTGAAAAAGTTTTTAAAGCTCAGTTTTAACTTTTTACTCATGAAGAAATGTGGGGTTTAAATCAGGCTCGGGTTCATAATGACAGTTTATGGGTCGGGCTGGATTCTTTGGGTCTGATCTAAACTCTAGCGTACACTGTGTGATTATTTTAATGGAGAGCGTTGTGGATAACTCACACTGCACGTTTGAATGGTTTGTTGTGTTTGAACAGCGACAGATGCAGCTGAAGCTCATTCTCACTCATTCTCTCTCATCGTACAGTTTTAGAAATAAAAAATCACATCGAGAAACTGAGTTCAGACAGAGATAAAACTCAGTTCAGTTCAATAAACCTAAGATTAGTTCATCAAATATTGTAGAAGATAAAGAAGAGGATGAGCTTTTGCTGATTCCATCATTTAAAAGTGAAATGTAATGTAATGTACGTATAGTGTGTGTGTGTGTGAGTGTAGTGTGTGTGTGTAGTGTGTGTGAGTGTTGTGTGTGTGTGAGTGTTGTGTGTGTGAGTGTTGTGTGTGTGTGAGAGAAAACTTACATTTCTTTAATCCAGGTTTGATTCTTATTTCGCCTCCATGTTCCATTCTAAACACACACACACACACACACACACAGACACACACACAGACACACACACACAGACACACACACACACACACACACACAGACACAGACACACACACACACACACACACACACACACACACACACACACACACACAGATCAGCAGGGTGTGAGAGTGAAATGCAGAGTTTCTCTCTCTGGGTTTATATTAGTGAACATGGTGAAGGAATATGAAGTTCTGGATTTTCCTGATACACAATAATTAACGTTAATCCTTAAGAAGAAACACCCACTCCTTTATAACACCATTAACACAATTAGAGGAAACCAGAGCCTCAGATTTAAATTTTAATATCTAATAACAGATTCAATATGCTGTCACACTTTAGCTTGTTCTTTTATTCCCAGCCTCTAGGGGGCGTGAGGGAGAATCATAGGGTCTCTGTTTAGAACAGGTGAAGAAGTAAAGGCTGAACCATAAAGATCCAGCTACAAAGGAAACATGGAGTCTTCAACTTTTAACCAACAAAAATGTGGACTTCACTTTACTCTAAACTCTGATGAGCTCAATCCATTTTATTAACACCTGAAACGCTGTGATTTATGAATAACGTACATTGAGGGTTCATCACGCTACGAAATCTGTAGTGCAGAACTTTAATCTTTACGTTCTGTCTATGGACAAACTCTGATCCTGAACTTGGATTATTATTCTTCCTGTGTTGATCTGAAGCTGGATGATATGAGTTGCTTTCAGCTTATAATATTATTTCAGTTTAAAATACAAAATCCACATCAAAAGGCTGAATACACCACATATGTATATGCACTGTGCACTTTATTATTAAAACTATATTAATTTAACTGAGAAAATGTAGCTCATTCTAACAAAGGGTAACACTGGACTCTCTAAACAGTTGATCACTCTTTTTTATCTCTAACTGACCCTCATCACTCTATCTAACATCTGCAGCACACCTGAATCTTCCCCCTGAGTACTTCTTCATACCTGAGTGTCTCCAGTGAGCAGTGTGGATCCTCCAGTCTGGCAGAAAGCAGCTTCTCTCCAGACTCTCCTGGGTGGTTGTAGGTCAGATCCAGCTCTTTCAGGTGGGAGGGGTTTGAACTCAGAGCTGAAGCCAGAGAAGAACAGCCTTTTTCTGTGATCATACACCCAGATAATCTAGAGAGAAAGAAAATTAAAGTAAGTTATTAACAGAGAGAGAAAGAGTGACAGTGGCAGACTGAGAGATATGAGTAACATGATTAACACTATAATAGCTGAATCTCTAAGAAAAAATAGCATCTCAATGTAAAAAATACATTCAGAAATCCTAATTAAAATAAAAAAGTAATTTCCATTGATAAATCAAACGTTCAAATGTATTTAATGTCTGATATACTCTACTCTCTAGGAACACAGATTATCATGTCATGAAACCCACACCATACCAGTATGCACCTCTTAAACTTTGGAAACAGAAGTGTTATTGACGGAGTACAGGCACATTGTAATAATTTGGTTTGAGTTCCTCTCGCCAGAAATTGTTTCAATGTTGCCTGTGAATTATAATATTGTATAATAAACTACCACTGCCCCGACTACTGAATTGGGATGCAGCCAGGAAGAACCACCCTTAAGGAGATAGGGAACCCAAAACGGGCAGAAACTGAAGTCAAGCCGAGTGCGGCAGAGAGAAGGAAAAAGTTCATACAGCCTTATGGGCCAGATGTGTCATGCTTGCGGGCCACATTTGGCCCGAGGGCCGCCTATTGCCGACCCCTGCCATAAACCCTCCACAGAGATTCCCCACAACAATCCATGTAATCGTTCCAGCACGACAAAATCTGACAAAAAATCTGCATCAACCCATATTAATAGCAGACGATGTAGATTATGTACACTTTTCAATAAGGTCCTGGTGTATATTTTATAGATAAAGATCTTGGTAAAGCACTGAATATTTCTTCACATTTATCATTTTGTAATGAACCAACAAACCTGAGAATCTGCAGTTTACAGTGTAAACTCCTCAGTCCAGCAGAAAGCAGCTCCACTCCTGAATCCTGCAGGTCATTGTTACTGAGATCTATTTCCTTTATGGAGAAGTTTTCCAGCTTCAAAACTGATCCCAGACTTTCACATGTCTTTTCTCCAAGATTACATGAAGCTAGTCTACAAAATGAGGAAAGCACAGCAGATTTTACTTAAGAATAGGCATAATGAAAGTTTTTTTTATTATAAAGTAAATCCATAGCATTTATGATAATGTAACAATAAGAAATGGCTGAAAATGAGTCTTATATTATTAATAATCCATTTTAGGTTTATTAGAACATCCAACAATCTCAAAGTATAAAATACAGCAAACACTCAGTGATTGGCAGTGTTCTGGTTTAACCTTCCAACAAAAAATATTGTTAGTACAAAGCTTAACAATAATCATAAACTAGCTAAACTACTGTGATGACCCCCCCCCCCCCCCCCCGCCCCCGACTTTGAGCATGGAATGGTTTGTCCCGGAGGTTGGACCAAGGGCACTTAGCGTGGTGTGGGTTTTAATTTGTGGCACTTGAAAGCAACTAGCAAGAATACTTAAGCTCTCAGAAATTGTACTCTTTCTCTTTTCTAATGAATGAAAAAAGTACAGTTTTCTCTAAGGACAGTCTCCTTAAAAATAAATAAAATTTTCAGTTTAAACATTAAAATGCCACAGGAACCCCTTACTTGTCTTATAAATGCAGCTGCTGGTTATTAAATGGCTACTGATTACTACATAATTAGGTCTTAACCTTAGTACATATTACATGTCTGTTCAGATGATTCATTTAGGAAGTACAGGCCAAAAGTTTGGACACCCCTTCTCTTTCATTGAGTTTTCTTCATTTTTATGAATATTTACATTGTAGATTGTCACTGAAGGCATCAAAACGATGAATGAACACATGTGGAGTTATGTACTTAACAAAAAAAGGTGAAATAACTGAAAAAATGTTTTATATTGTAGTTTCTTCAAAATAGCCACCCTTTGCTCTGATTATTGCTTCTGAGCTTCAAGAGGTAGTCACCTGAAATGGTTTTCAGGTGTGCCTTATTAGGGTTAATTAGTGGAATTTCTTGCTTTATCAATGGGGTTGGGACCATCAGTTGTGTTGTGCAGAAGTCAGGTTACTACACAGCCGACAGCCCTATTGGACAACTGTTAAAATTCATATTATGGCAAGAACCAATCAGCTAACTAAATAAAAATGAGCGTCCATCATTACTTCAAAAAATGAAGGTCAGTCAGTCCGGAAAATTGCAAAAACTTTAAAAACCTATAAATGTACAAGAACCCACAAAAAGAATGGAAACACACGGACTATACATACAGAGGGACCACAGGAAACACCTGACGACAGGTAACCAGGGTGCAGAGCTACAAACGAGACACAGGTGGAAAGACTGAAGGAGGAGGCACTGGGGAAAACACTTAAGCACATGGAGGACGGCATAGGAGTAGAGGACAAAAGACAGACACAGAGAGAGGTAAAAAAACAGGGATAAACACGAACACAGAAAGGAGGACAGAAACAGAACAGGACCAGGACGTGACATGGACAGTGCAGTTATAAAGATATGAATTAAATTACCAGATTATTGCTAGAAGAATGAGTTAAAACACGTATTATACTATCGTGATATAAAAAAATTGCTCACTAATAAACAAAAAGCTCCTGTCACACCTGCACCTTTAAGATCAGCCTCAGCGGAGTACTAATAAGCTGACTCCGCCCCTCCCACACACCTGTCGGACATCAGTTTATTACTAGGACTATATGAAGAGTTTGATTCCAAAACACGATAAACGCTATTTTAAAAAAAATGAGTTAGAGCCAGAATCTGAATGTTATGTGAACACTCTTGAAAAGCCAATATTCAATTTTCATCAAAACGCCACATCCGCCGTGTAATACTGCCCTGTTTTCTCTCTTTCTTTCCAAAACGCGACGTGTTTGGTCCCCCACACCCGCCCCTGCGGCTCACAATATGTAGAGAGATCATACTTAATAATATAATAATATCTATTAACAAAAAATAGTACTTACAGAGCTCTCTCTGTGATTTTCACCACAGGCAGTAATCTCCTCAGTCCTTCTTCTGACGCACTGTATTTCTTCAGTTCAAACTTCTTCTGAGTTTCCTCTGACATCATCAGCACAAAGATCAGAGCTGACCACTGTGGGGATGAGAGTTCCTGTTTTGAGAGAGTTCCTGAGTTCAGGAAGTTCTGGATTTCAGCAGTGAGTGAGTTGTCCTTCAGTTCACTCAGGCAGTGGAGGAGATTCAGGCTTCTGTCTGAATGCATTTCCTCTTTTAGTTTCTCCTTAATGTAGATAGCTGTGTTGCTAACGCTCTCTGCTTTAATCTTCAGGTTTGGCAGAAGTTCGGTCAGAACCTTCTGACTGTCCTCCACAGAGAGGCCGAGGAGAAAGCGGAGGAAAAGGTCCAGGTGTCCATTTTCACTCTGCAAAGCTCTGTCCACTGCACTCTTATGGAGATCTGTTACTGTGTTCTTCTTCCGAAGAAGTATGTTTCCAAATGTCTTCTTTTTGAACACATTCTTCTTCTTATTGCAGTGGGAGTGATGCACATATACAGCCGCAAGGCTTTCCTGAACACTCAGATGCACAAAGCTGAAAATGTTCCTCTCAGAAATTCCCTTCTGCTGGCTGAAAATCTGTGTACACATTCCTGAGAACACTGTACCATCAGTAACATCAATCCCACATTCCTTAAGATTATCCTCATAGAAGTTCAGCTCTCCACTCTCAAGATTACAGAAGGCCAGTTTACCGAGCTTCAGAATGATGCGCTCAGGGTCAGTCTTCTGACTGTATTTCTCCTTCATCAGGTTTTTCTGCTGCAGTAGGAAGCTCATGTACATTTCTGTCAGGGTTTTGGGGATGTTCTCATCACTCTCTTTATCCATCAGTGGCTGAAGCACAGTGGCAGAGATCCAGCAGAAGACTGGGATTTGACACATAATGTGGAGACTCTTTAACTTCTTTATGTGTGAACTTATTTTCTCTGCTACATCCTCTGTTTTGCAGTATTTGGTGAAGTACTCTTTCTTCTGTTCATCATTAAATCCTCGTACTTCTGTCACCAGATTGATGTATTTCTGGGGAATCAGATGCGCTGCTGCTGGTCGACAAGTTACCCAGACTAGAGAAAAGGAAAGCAAATTTCTGTTGATGAGATTTGTGATCAGTGAGCCCACTGTACTCTTCTCATTCACATCTTTTACTTCCTCTCCATCTTTAAACTCCAGTGGGTAACGATACTCATCCAGCCCATCAAAAATAAACAGCACTTTACCATCTTCTTCTGGAAGAGACTTCAGTGCAGGCTTTGAGGAGAAAAAGCAGTTATTCAGTAGTCCAATCAAACTGAACTCCTTCTCTTTCTTCAGATTTAGTTCACGGAGGGGTAGAGGGAAAATGTACTGAATGTCCTGGTTCTCCTTTCCTTCTGCCCAGTCCAGTATGAATTTGTTGACTGACACAGTTTTCCCGACTCCTGCAATTCCCATTGTCATCACTTTTCTGTTCCGTCTACCTGTACCCGGCTGGACTTTAAAAATATCACAGCATTTTATACACTCTTCCTCACTGCCAGCTTTATTGGGAGACATCTCTATTTGCATCACTTCATGCTCATTAATGACTCCTCCACTTTTATTCTGCACTATAACGAGATCAGTGTAGATATCTTCCAGGAACTCCTGATGACCTGTCTGTGAGCACTCAATTACACGCTCATAGTTCAATTTCAGAGTGTCCTTCAACTTGATGCAGTGTTGTTCATCTTTTGACAGAGAAGAGAAAGTGCTTTTAATCAGTTTTTATTTTACATTAGTAAACAAACAATTTGAAGAAAAAAAAATTGAAATGTAAAAAACACTGATATCAGTATCAATTGTTTCTCAATAACATCTCAACTAAAAGACAATGTTCTGAAATACTTTATAATACTGTAAGTCTTCAAAAATTATGAGCACCCTTGAGCACCTGTATTTACACATTTTGTAATGTAAAGCTCATTTAAAGCTATTCAAACATAAAAACAATTCTTATGCACACTGTTTAATTCTTAATCTGTTTATCATGACAGGATAAAAAACTTTAAACCTGTAATGTAGACTGTGCAACAAATATAATACCTTAATGCAGAATGTTTTACAATTGCAGACGAATATAAGTATAAATCAAAATAATCATTTGGTATATGCAGTCTCTTTGTGCCACATTGTTCAACAGTTCCTCATAAATTACCACCAGGGGCATGCTATCTTGTCAAAGCATGCTAACATAGTGTCGAGTTATAGGTAAATATTTTGTATTTATTATTTGAATGATAATTTACATTTTGTAGTACACAACAAATACACACACACATAATAACAATAAACTTAGATCGTATAATGCAGCAGAGGAAAACAGAATTACCCTGAGAAATATTTCGGCTGAATATTTTCAATTGCCGTACATTCAGTGCCTTCAGATGTGAAAGAGTATCAGACTTCAGTCTTTGAAATAGACTTTAAGAGTATTGTCAACATGTTATACTGTACGTTTGGCACAATTTTTTTTTTTTAACAACAGTGTTCTGAGCCAGAAGAGAAAATACGTGTTTTTTTCCTCCATCTTCTCCCTCGGTTTCATTTTCACTATCCACCTAGCTTGTTATCTGTGGAAACTGCAAGCAATTGGGGATGTTGTTGATATGAGATTGCTATACTGTTTAATCAAAAATGAAAAATATACAGCAAAATTCTAATATTAATATTATACCAGAACACAGAGTTACAGAACTACCAGCAGTAAAAAAAAGTTCAGTAAAGTGAGCTAGGGTTTGGCATATTAGCCTAAAAACACAATACCAGCCAAGCAGTAGTGGTCACCAGCACACTATCTCTAGCAGCAGTAAATCTACACCTTTTACCAGGCAGCTACATAGCTCAAATTTTTATCAGCAAATCTGCAAACAATCTCAAATGAAACGTCTTATAACTAAGAAGTCTCACCTCCATCTGCTCGTCCCATTGCCTGATCAGATTAAAGAGTAAAGAGTAAAGATTTGGGCTAAACACACACTCATATGCAAATCATCTGAATTCAATTTCCAAGCCTCATAAATTATGGTTTGTACTAATATTTGAAAACATGGGCCCGTCTCAACAACTTTCTAAATGAATTAAACAATGAAAGAAAGTAACTTATGCCCAAATGTCAGTTGAAGTTCTACAAAGCTGCCTTCACATTTCACAATTTTAGGCCCAATTCGTTTTAGGAAATTGGGTAAATTGTTTTGTGGGCAGATAAAGACAAACTAAAACTTTTATTCCACAACCAGCAAAAAAAACCAGATAAAAATTAAACTACAACCTGGAATGATACAGGCTGAGATTTTTGCAAAACGCCCAAACATTGATTTTATAATGTAAATGCATATTTTTGTATTTTTATGTTATGAAAAAGAGATTCAGGTTTAATACAATCAAAATTATATTATTAAAATGTGGCTAATCTTTTGCATGTAACGGTAATTCACAAACTGCATTACACCCCAAATGCAAAGTGAAAGTGTATATCACTATAGAGACTCAGTATATTGGGAAGACCACAGTGTTAATTGCTAATGTTTCATGGTCATTGGTAATGTTCATGTATTAACACAGAATAACAGCGATTATTTAATGAGTTTACCTGCAGTCAGTGTAGTAGAAGAGGCTGCTGAACTCTCACTCCTTACCTGTCCTCCACCTGCTCCACCTGAGGGAGAGCACAGCAGTACAGAATAAGAAACAACATCAGATAATTCAATCACAAAAACACTGAACTGAGCACTAGTCTTTATTATTACTCAACTAAATACAATGGTAAAACAGTTTAATTACACACACTTTGTGATTTAATTTGTTGTCAGTGCAGATTTTTATCTAACAATTTGTATCTAATATTAATTGTCCAGTTACCCCACACACTTGTTAGGACTCCACATATCAATAGCCTATTTTCCAGCTCCCGCCAATCAGTGCAACAACAATAGCATTATAATGCACTTGGAGGAAAGCACTGGATCTCCAGCTCTGATACATCAGCTAACAGAAGCCTGTATCAACCAGAACCACGATGTAGGAGTGGTGAGTGCACAGAGCACCACCTACTGCTCTCTGACTCTGGCTGCTGATGGAGAAACAGCATGACCTACTGCTCTCTCTCTCAGACTCGGGCTGCTGATAGAGAAACAGCATGACCTACTGTACTCTCTCAGACTCTGGCTGCTGATGGAGAAGCAGCATGATCTACTGTACTCTCTCTGACTTCAGCTGCTGATGGAGAAGCAGCATGATCTACTGTACTCTCTCTGACTTCAGCTGCTGATGGAGAAACAGCATGATCTACTGTACTCTCTCTGACTTCAGCTGCTGATGGAGAAGCAGCATGATCTACTGTACTCTATCTAATGTGGCTGGGCCACCTCCCACCACAAGTCTGCCAGTGGAACTGTACAGGATAGCTTACATAAACATAATGCAAGAATTATGAAAAGGAAACTCACAAAAACCAACGACTGAGTTTACTAAAGAACATGTGGAGATGAAGACAAGATGAGATTTTAGCAAGATTCCCAAATATGCTATTTGGAGGAATATGATAAATTGAATAGAAAAGTGTGATAAAATCATTGCATACTTAATGAATGTGATCAGAGCTGCATTACCTCTACTGAGTTTAGCATCCAGTTCCTCAGCCAGACGGTTCTTGTGTATCTTCTTCAGGATGGTCAGTGTGATCTTTACAGCTCCACTGATTTTATATCTCTCCACCATCTTATCCACAATCTCTTCTCTTCCTGCGTTCTCCAACAGACCCCTACCAATCCGGTCAAACCCTTCCACACCATTGGTCAGGTGTCGAGTGAATGATTTTAGTTCCTTACTCTCCAAGTCCTGTAGAGCCTCTAGCAACACATCTTCAGCATTCGCCATCCTGAATCACTGCAACCAAGAATGGATCAAGTTTAATGCAGGGATCTAGACACTAAAGTAAAAAAAAACTTCATGAAAGGGAGTTGTTGGAGAATGTTTTTTTGTGAAACGTTTTGTTGTTTTATCACTTTTTAACTTTTAAGTAATATTTTAACTATATTCTTACATTTTTACGTTTTCTGACCTTATTAATGAGCAATTGTTGCATTTGATACAGTAGAACTGACTCTCATGCACTAAAGTGCAACACTTTACATCAAGTTTCTCCAGGATCACAGGAGCTATCAGTGGGTTACAGTGCCTGCAATTACCACTGAGACTGTGATCCAGCTCACTGTAAAAATGTTATTAGGCCATGCCCGCAAACTTGTTGTACATCTTCTTTCAACCTTTTTTAAGCTTTTTATTTTCCTTTATCAATGTATAAATAAAGATATCTAGTTTATAAACATACAATTTAAATTTGAAACCCTTTTTATGTCTCTATATATGTTATACAGTGGTGTGAAATAAGTGTTTTTCCACTTCATGATTTCTTATTTCTTTGCATGTTAGTTTCTTAACTGTTTCAGATCACTGAGTGCATTCAATATTAGTCACAAGTAAACAAAAATACAGTTTTTAAAAGGATTTTATTAGTAATGGAGATAAAAATCAAAACCTACATGCCCCCCCGCCCCAGTTAATACATAAGTTCAACCACACCCAGACCTTATAACTGAACTGAGGCAACCAAAAGGTCCCCAACAACATCCAAAGAACTGCAGGTCTCACTCGCCTCAGGTAAGGTCAGTGTTCATGACTCCACCATAAGAAAGAGACTGGGCAAAAATAGCCTGAATGGCAGAGTGCCAAGATAAAAAAAACACTGCTCAGTAAAAAAAATTATGATCCCAACAGTTTTAGGAAAATACGACGGACAGACCGCAGAGACAAAAGTAGAATGTTTTGGAAGGTGTGTGTCCCGTTACATCTGCCATAAAAGTAACAGCACATTTCAGAAAAATAACATCATACCTACAGTAAAACATGGTGGTGTGATGGGGCTGTTTTGCTGCTGTCATAAATGAAACTATGAATTTTGCTGTCTACCAAAAAGTCCTGAAGGAAAATGTCCAGCCATCTGTTCCTGAGCTCAAGCTTAATAAAAAAACACACCAGAAAGTACACTTCTGAATGGCTAAAGAAAAACAAAGACTTTGGAGTGACCAAGTCAAAGAGAGCAATGGTCACTCTGGAGGAGCTGCAGAAATCCACAGCAGAGGTGGGAGAATCTGTCCACAGAATAACAGTAGATTCAGGTTTAGTGGAGAATCTCTGGTAAAGATGTAGAAGTTTCTGGATTTCAGAGGGATGTTTTAATGTTATTAGTAACATCTACAAAACACCAACCGCTCCTTCTTTAAGAAGCTTTACTGGGTCAGTGATGGTCAGGAGTGAAGTGGGTGTTTGAGGAGAATTAGGTCGTTACTCAGCAGCTAATCTGCAGAGTATCTACAGAATGATGTGGAAAATCAGAAGCATAAACTGTGCAGACAAGATAAGATTTTATTATTGTTATCATTATTATGTTATAAAATGCATTAAATATCAAAGGTGTCAAAGATGACAATGACAAATATTTGCAGGGTGCTGATCAGTGTTAATTGTGACAGGTGATTTTGATTAGTTTTAGTCTTTTGATTAAAATGTATAAACTTTTTAGTCACATTTTGGTCATTTAGCTATAATTAGTTTTAGTCTAATAATGTATGTATGTATAAAGTAATGTACTATGCATTGTTACAGTTTTACAGATTTTTTATTATTTTGAGTTTTTTATTAAAACAAATAGCCTAAAGTGTTGTTACATTTCAATTATGCTAACATTGTGTTTTTTTAATCAGCTGATCTACTGTATAAAGACTGGGATGATGGAGGGAGGGGTCAGGAAGACCGAAGGAGGAGATGGGATGACGGAGGGAGGGGTTGGGACGATGGAGGGAGGGATTGGGATGACAGTGGGAGGGGTTGGGATGACGGCGGGAGGGGTTGGGATGATGGATGGAGGGGTCAGGAACACCGAAGGAGGAGATGGGATGAAGGAGGGAGGGGCTGGGATGATGAAGGGAGGGACTGGGATGACAGTGGGAGGGGTGGGATGACAGCGGAAGGGGTTGGGACGATGGAGGGAGGGATTGGGATGACAGTGGGAGGGGTTGGGATGACGGCGGGAGGGGTTGGGACGATGGAGGGAGGGATTGGGATGACAGTGGGAGGGGTTGGGATGACGGCGGGAGGGGTTGGGACGATGGAGGGAGGGATTGGGATGACAGTGGGAGGGGTTGGGATGATGGAGGGAGGGGTTGGGATGACGGCGGGAGGGGTTGGGATGACGCAGGGAGGGGTCAGGAAGACCGAAGGAGGAGATGGGGTGAAGGAGGGAGGGATTGGGATGACAGTGGAAGGGGTGGGATGACGGCGGAAGGGGTTGGGACGATGGAGGGAGGGATTGGGATGACAGTGGGAGGGGTTGGGATGATGGAGGGAGGGGTTGGGATGACGCAGGGAGGGGTCAGGAAGACGGAAGGAGGAGATGGGATGACGGCGGGAGGGGTTGGGACGATGGAGGGAGGGATTGGGATGACAGTGGGAGGGGTTGGGATGATGGAGGGAGGGGTTGGGATGACGGCGGGAGGGGTTGGGATGACGCAGGGAGGGGTCAGGAAGACGGAAGGAGGAGATGGGATGACGGAGGTAGGGGCTGGGATGATGGAGGGAGGGATTGAGATGACAGTGGGAGGGGTTGGGATGACGGCGGGAGGGGTTAGGATGACGCAGGGAGGGGTCAGGAAGACCGAAGGAGGAGATGGGATGACGGAGGGAGGGGCTGGGATGATGGAGGGAGGGATTGAGATGACAGTGGGAGGGGTTGGGATGATGGCCGGAGGGGTTTGGATGACAGAGGAGCGAGAACAGGAAGGAGAGAAGGAGAGGGAAGAGGGAGAGAAAGCGAGGGCTGAACCCACAGGAGCAGGAAGGAGAGAGGAAGAGAGAGAGAGAGAGAGAGAGAGGAGTGGAAGCCAAGGGCGGCCGTGAAGGTGAATTCAAAAACGTCACGGACACGCCCACGCAGGGCGAGCCGAGATATCCGGCACGGCGACATGCGCTGAAAAAAAGCGCCAGTGGACGCGCACCGCGAGAGAGCAGCGCCGCGGGGGGGGTGGAGCCTCCGCAGGTTCCGGCCGGGTGAGGGTGGGTGGGTGAGAAAGAGAGAGAGAGAGAGAGAGAGAGAGCCGAAGGCATGAAGGGAGAGAGAGGAGGAGTGGCCACGCTCGAGCACCACCCAGCGAGGCTGTGAAGACAATTATAAATCATATGCTTTGCTATTTATTGTGCATATTAACAATTAACATAACTAAGAAGCCCGGGAAAATCCAATTTAGCCTTTTACATTAACCAATGACAATAAAAGGTAATGTGTTCACCCAAAAAGTACTTTTCATCAAAACAATAATCAGTAATGACCTCCATCAAAAAATGAAGAAAAAAAACTTAAACAAACAACACAATAAATACAAAGAAATCACTCAATACAGTACTTTTCATTACATTTTAATAAAATAATTCTCCAGTTTAGGATAATATTTACTGTACATATTGAAACTGTAGCAGAGAAGTGTTAAAAGTAAAGATCAGAAAGTTTAGATTAAAAGACATTGTTCATGTATCCTGTAGAATCCAGAGAGAAAGAGTAAAAATAAAGAGTGTAATTAAATGAAATGATCTTACCTGCTGTGAGCAGAGCTGTATCAGTCCATGAGCTTTTAGTCCTCAGCTTCTAAACTCCTGTACTTTTAGATCTGGAACAGAGGATAGAATTTAGCTTTTAGATCATTCTGATCATAAACTTTCCATATAAAACTTCTTCTGATCTGTAGAGGAAGCTTTTAAAGCCAGACTTCAGTGCAGCTCCGTTATAAAACTGATGAGTAAAGAGAGCAAGCAGATCTGCGTAACAGGAAACAGTTTCACAACTCAAACTCAGACACAGCTACATACAGGAAGCCCACAGATGCAGTATGAATTCAGTTCTGTATCTGTTAGAGACTCTGAAGGTATTAGATCAGAGTAGAAATAGAAGAGAACAGTAGAGTTACAGAAGCAGATCTACAGAAATCCAGTGAAGTGGGGGAAACCGGTGAAGTTTAGAATACGCTAATTTACAAGGAGATTTACTATAATAGATTTGTAGTGTTTTGTGAAAATTTTAACTTTTGAAGAAATCCACTAGAAGTTGTGCTGACTAGAAATATTTAGTTCAGAGAATTATTTTTATGTTTAAAAAAAATCTCTTTACATTTTTCGTTTAAGTCTGATTCAATTCTATGAAATGTTTATTGTATAAATTCTGCTGACTTTCCTGTAGCTCCTTCGACACTGAGGCCAGGCAGTTCACTATTATATAACACACTCACACACACACACACACACACACACACACACACACACACACATATTTAAATCCCAAGAGAAGCAGCAGCAGACTGTGGAGAATGACTACACACTGACGGTGGGAGGGGACGCCCAAAGTACCAAAGCAAATATCGTCACGACCACCATCAGGTAAAAACCGCTGCAGAACTGTTTAGTATGTTTAGTATTATTATAATAATTAGTGTAATGTTGTGGTTTGTTTGCTTCGGTTGTTGAGTGGTTTATCAAATGAATGATAATTTTAATAAGAAGAGTTCAGAATCAATAAATGGTGGTTTTTAATTACAGCTTTCATCTGTCTCAGCATGCTCTCCACCAGTCTTACACACTGCTTTTGGATAACTTTATGCTGCTTTACTCCTGGTGCAAAAATTCAAGCACTTTAGTTTGGTGGTTTGATGGCTTGTGATCATCCGTCTTCCTCTTGATTATATTCCAGAGGTTTTTAATGGGGTTCAGGGCTGGAGATTGTGCTGTAATGACAGGATCTTGATCTGGTGGTCCTTCTTCCACACCTTAATTGATCTGTGTGGAATTGAACATTGTCCTGCTGGAAAAACAGAGTTGGGAAACATTACTAGAACGGAATAAATTAAGTTTTATTCCAGGATAATCTTGTATGCAACTTGATTCACATGTCATTCACAAAGACTAAACTGCCCAATTCCAGCCTTGCATCTCCAGATCATCACGATCCTCCACCATGTTTCACAGTGGGTGCAGGTACACCTCTGCAGATCTCCATCTAAACATTTGATGGCCAGGTCTTTGAGCAAAGCCTTGAGGCTGATCAGAGAAGATGATCTTACTCCAGTCCTCTATAGTCCAAGTCTTATGATGTTTTACAAACTTCATCCTGGCTTTTCTTTGCTTCTCATTGAAAAAGGTCACTTGATGTAGTCCTGCAGTTGCTAACTGACATTTAGGTAAATTGATGGTCAATCTCCAGACCTGAACTCCATTAAAAAACTCTGAATGTAATCATGTAAGATGTAAGATGGTAACAAGCCATCAAACAAAGCTGAACTGCTTGAGTTTTTGGGCCAGGAGTTGAATAAGGTTATTCAAAAGCAGTGTGAAAGACTTCATGCAAGCTGTGATAAAAAATGATAATTTCACCAAATATAGATTTCTGAACTCTAGAAACATTAGCATTGTTGTTTCTATATGAATATGAACTTTGCATTATTTAAGGTTTAAAAACACTGTACCGTTTTCATTATTTTGAGCATCTGCAAATAAATGCTCTGAATGGCAATATTTGTATTTGTAACCTGGGAGAAATGTTGTAAACAGGAAGT
This sequence comes from Astyanax mexicanus, assembly GCF_023375975.1. Classification (NCBI taxonomy): domain Eukaryota; kingdom Metazoa; phylum Chordata; class Actinopteri; order Characiformes; family Acestrorhamphidae; genus Astyanax; species Astyanax mexicanus. Next base: position 133,261,039 of record NC_064408.1, on the reverse strand, counting down.
TATGAAAGATGGAAACCAGTGCAGAAATAAAACCCACAGCTCAGTAAAGGGCAGGGCTACTGTGGCCTATTTCACTTCCGCTTATGAAGGATTTTAGTTTCCTTCAGTCACATGATCACTTCTGAGAAACCACACTCAACCAGATCTACAGCTCCAAACTTAAATTATCACTTCTTTTATAAAATTAAGAGCAGATTTATTGTATTATTTTAAATATACATTAACCTTAAATAGATTTATACACAATCATGTGTGACAGGATGAATTATTATTAGTATTATTTCTTATTAAAGCACTATTTTATTAGTAGTATTAATTGTTAGATTTTTAGACAATTAATCTGTTGTTTAGAGGGTTGGTGATTTGTTTAGTTAATTAATGTAATGGTTTAATAAAAGTAGTTTTTTTTCTGGACACCGCAGCTTCCTCTGAAAGTCGGTCTGAGATCAGCTTATTCCAGTTCTTCAGTTTTATTACTCAGTGGGAATTGTTGGCGTCTGATCATTTGAGAAGCTTCTTGGTGGCGCTTCCATCCGTGTTGATTAAATGGGTGCAGTAAAGCTGATATGGTTTCTATCTGCATTTATTGGTGAAATAAAGCTGCTGTTTTCTCTCTTTTTCTAATTTGAGTGATTTCTTGTGAAAAGCTCAGCTGTCAGACAGAACTTGTGCAATTTAGGAAAGGATGAAACAGAAACTTCAAGTGAATCCAGAGCAAAATGTTATTGCTGAGTTGAATTGTAGTATAAGTTTGTGTTGGGTTTTTATTTATTTTTTGAGACTTTTTTGTCGTTGTGATTTTTTACTTTACTAGATGAGCTACAGGTGCTGTTAAGTGCCAATAAGCAGCTTGTTGTTTTTAATATTAAATTTATTTCTACTTGGTATTGCTTGAATTTTACTAAATAAACTTGTTTGTTGTCTTTGCTGTTCTTTTGGGTACCAGCAAACCTGTCTCTATTTAACATATTTGGGTGCCAATCCTAAAGTAGCGTAGTTGGCTACATTGTTTAATACTCTGTAACTGAGTTATCTCTCTGTACTGTTACATTAGCTATAGCTCCACATTATCTCTCTGTACTGTTACATTAGCTATAGCTCTACATTATCTCTCTGTACTGTTACATTAGCTATAGCTCCACATTATCTCTCTGTACTTTTACATTAGCTATAGCTCTACATTATCTCTCTGTACTGTTACATTAGCTATAGCTCCACATTTTCTCTCTGTACTGTTACATTAGCTATAGCTCTACATTATCTCTCTGTACTGTTACATTAGTTATAGCTGCACATTATCTCTCTGTACTGTTACATTAGCTATAGCTCCACATTATCTCTCTGTACTTTTACATTAGCTATAGCTCTACATTATCTCTCTGTACTGTTACATTAGCTATAGCTCCACATTTTCTCTCTGTACTGTTACATTAGCTATAGCTCTACATTATCTCTCTGTCCTGTTACATTAGCTATAGCTCTACATTATCTCTCTGTACTGTTACATTAGCTATAGCTCCACATTATCTCTCTGTCCTGTTACATTAGCTATAGCTCTACATTATCTCTCTGTACTGTTACATTAGCTATAGCTCCACATTATCTCTCTGTACTGTTACATTAGCTATAGCTCTACATTATCTCTCTGTACTGTTACATTAGCTATAGCTCCACATTATCTCTCTGTCCTGTTACATTAGCTATAGCTCTACATTATCTCTCTGTACTGTTACATTAGCTATAGCTCCACATTATCTCTCTGTACTGTTACATTAGCTATAGCTCTACATTATCTCTCTGTACTGTTACATTAGCTATAGCTCCACATTATCTCTCTGTACTGTTACATTAGTTATAGCTCTACATTATCTCTCTGTACTGTTACATTAGCTGTAGCTCCACATTATCTCTCTGTACTGTTACATTAGCTATAGCTCTACATTATCTCTCTGTACTGTTACATTAGCTGTAGCTCCACATTATCTCTCTGTACTGTTACATTAGCTATAGCTCTACATTATCTCTCTGTACTGTACTCTGTTCCTCCTAAAGTTTCTTTCTCTTAATTTAAGGGAGTTTTTCCACAATAATCAGCATCTATGTGATGCTGCTCATAAGAGGTGTGGACCTGTTTTTCTCTGTAAAGCTGCTTTGTAAAAACTTTGGTTGTAAAAATCGCTATAGAAATAAAATTGAACAAAAGAAGAAGTACATTTGCAGAAATGCTTTATGGAGAATCTTAAGCACCTCCTTCTCTCAGAGCCAATAGAAATAGAGAACATCACATCATCGTGGGGAAAACCACACCCCTTCGTGGGGGAAAACATTCTGATCAGTTTTAATAGAAGCGAACAATTTCTGCTACAAAATCAGTGTGGAATAATGAGCTAGAGAGTGAAGAGCCAGAATCACTTATTTACACTGGTACCATCATTACCTCACCCAGATACCAGACAGAATAAACCAGTTACCTAATGTTTAGTAACACTAGACAGATGGTCATAATGTTTAAGCTTAATTTTATAAGCACATTTATATAAGATGTAGTTCATCCCAAGGACACTAGATGGAGACAGTGCACCTTTTTCTATTTTACCTAGAAGAGTTTAAAAATCTCTAATCTTTATTTCAGCTTTATTATCACACTGTGTAAAGTTAAATTAAATATTTACATTATTTTTACTGATTGATACAAAAGGTAAAATTTACACTATTCTCATTTTGCATTAAACATCTCTTATAAGTAGATTTTATCTCTGAAATATAATTTATTATACTACCGGAACTGAATACAAAGAGGTGTGTTAATAGTGCAGAAGTTTTATAATGGTAAAGATATAATATATGCAGTATATAAATATACAGTTGAGGGATCGATCTTACTACAGGAAACTCTTGTTCTAATCGAAGCTCAGTCTGAACTCAGTTTTATCAGTTAAAGCACAGCTGATAGATGATATAGAAAAAGAAAATCATAGTTAAATAATTAAAATGTGAATTAAATGTGTTTCAGTTGATCTGATCGTGGTTTAATTTGATAGTAGGTCCGGTTTATTGGGAGTAGGGCTGCCACAAACGATTATTTTTATAGTCGACTAATCATCGATTATTTTTTATGATTAGTCGACTAATCGGATCATACGTTAATTGAATATAAAACACAGTTTATCACAATAGAATGCAGCTGCTATTATACAACCAACATTAGATTTCAGCTATATGCTAACTAAAAATAAAAACAATTAAAATCATAGTTCATTAAACCTTTAATGAAATATGCAGCTTGTTGTAACAGACAATTATTTTACTGTTTAGCATAAAGTGTAAACAACTGTGTAAAATAAGGATAAGGCACTGGCATTCATGAAACATCTCAACCGTGAGGTTGTTTGAACTATTATGAAAAAAAAGTATATTAATAAAAAATGCCTCTCTGTCCAGATATTGTGTACATTACCGTACACAGGGCAGCGGTCTGCACAGATCTGATTGGCAGAGGAGAGCGTTTGGTGATTTTACACCACACATGACTGATCTGTGAGTTTACTGCACCGAAAAGCACTGAAAACAGAAGCCACTGTCAGAATGAAATCCTTCTCTGTAGTTTATCGGTTTGGGACGGCATTTGTGACAACGTCTGGGTCCGGATCCGGATCGCGGTCCGCCTATTAGTGACCTCTGTTTTAAAGCTATCAAGATGAGTAAGTTAAGTACTAAGTTAACGCTCTGTTTACGCTAATTTTAGCAGCTAAATAGCAATTTAGCTTCTTCGTCATTTAATCAGCCACAACATGCCTCCTTTTCAGGTGCTCGTGCATCGCGGTTGTGCTGCCGAGGAAGGCAAGTTCTTCATTGCAGATATTGCATTGCACGCGTTTCACTTTTATTTTCTTGGTGATCCCACACTTTTGAGTTCTGTAGCGGGGTAGCCATGAAACCAGAGCCTGTCTGTGTAATGTCCTGAGATGTCGTCCACTACCTACCCCGGTTTCCACTACTGCGCATGTGCGTCCAGGACAGAAAGGCAGTCGCAGCAGTTTGGAGAGAAAAACAAAGAAAAAAAAAAAAACGACTAATCGACTATTGAATTAGTCGTCGACTATTTTAATAGTCGACATAATCGTGACTAGTCGACTAATCGTGGCAGCCCTAATTGGGAGTTTAGTTGTGGGTCAGGTGAACTGGTGCTTGTGTTACCAGAGTAAACAGGGTTAATTTAACACACAGCTGCTGCACTATGTTTACTATATGAAGTATCAGGCTGCTGGATTACAGTGAATAAAATACTTTTATTACACTTTATTAATCTCCTCAGATTTACTCAGATTTTCCTCTAAATATAATTTTTACATGAATGCTTTGATGTGTGATTTAAAAATTGTACTATGTGAATATGAGACAACATTAATTCAGACTGATAGATTGAGGAAAATGCTGATAGTGGTACTAATAATATGGAAGAGTGCAGCTGTACTGGAGCATATAGCGAGTTATTACGTATTTTATTCAGAGAGATAATAACAGTTTTCATAAGATAAAGTCTAATAAAATATAGATCTGAACATTGTGATCACTAATATTCTCTTTATAAGCTCTGAAGGTGTTTTTGCGATTAATAGTAGAAAGACTTTCAACCAAGACTGGCTGATTAACTACATCTGTGGTTTTATTTATTTACTTTTGATAAATTATTTATTTACATTATCGTTTTAAGATTTATATATGTAACAAACACCACACTGATAGTGTAAATGTGAAAAAATTATATAACTTACTGTGGATGATGCGTTCATTCTTGATGTTAAATGCTGCAATCTGAGGGGGGAAAACACATTTAACTAATCAATAACTCATAAAGACTCATAAATCAGTTTTATCTATTATACAGCACTAAAGCATAGTTATCTTCATCAACTTGAACAATATCATGGTATTAAATATAAGTATTTTTATGTCAATACCTGCATGTAATAGTTTAAATGAGATGATAATTATATCATTATTTATTATTAAAAATATCTGCCTATTATTTATGACTGAGACACAAAAGAATAATTTGATTAAAAGAAAAAGTCAGTGTTTAATGTTTGAGGTAAATTAAAGGATATTACAGTTTGGTTCTCTTTAAATGTATCAGATTCTTACTCTCGCCCAAGAACTGACTGTTTACTCGCTGCCTAATATAACTATCCACCGCTCAACAGGAGTAAAGGTAATTTATTATTTAAAGTTATTCACATCACCTAACAGTGGTTTTAATGTTATGGCCGACTCTAATACAAATGTGTGTTATTTGTTGCACACAAAACAACACTTTCCTCAGCTGTATATTGCATTTTTCTAACATAAAACACAAATATTGAAATAACTACTTAATTCAGAGCATGAGCCATTTCAGTAACAGACTTACTGTAAATTACTGTATCAGTAAAATAAAACATACATATTCTGCAGATAAATAAATGATGGGAGCCTGTCCATGAAGAGAACCATCAATAACAGTGTTTACTGTTCACTGAAAACCAGCAGTAGAATAACAGTATTTTATTATTTAATTAGTTTAAACACTATTACATCAGAATTTACCATAAAATATAATCAGCAGGAAGGTTTAAGGAGTTTCCAGCGTAAACTCTCTGGAATCTCCGGCTGATGGAGGAGAAATATTAGTTTAAAAATCTGTTAAACTGGCTCTTAAACTGAGGTAAAATTGGAGGATAACTTACTGTACTGTACTTTACTGGGGTAAATTAATTAAAATAACAGATAGCAGTGAGAAGAACAGTGAGAATAGTGGTAATTAGTTTAATCTAAACACTTAAAACTCTTCTTATTCAGGTACAGCAGCTAATAAATGCTCTTTCTCCTCAGAAACTTCAGCAGCGTTTAGCTACAGCCAGTAATTTACCCGCTTCTGAACTTAAACTGCGCCTAAAACCAGCATTTAATTAGTCTAGATTAGTCTAAACTTCTTTAATCTCATCAACTTACCCATAAATTATTAGTGTTTCCTCCGTTTATTAAACAGTTTAAGAGAAACGGGGCTAATTCACTGCTAACTCTGTTAGCTGCTAACAGGCTAATGTGACAGGAATCTGACAGGAGAGCGTCTCGCGCCGAATCACAGCGCGCATAAAGAGCGCGTGAGGGCAGCGCTAACATAAACTACTGCTTTAAAACCACTGAAACTTACATAAAATCACCTAAAATCACCTGAAATAACCTGAACTCACCCAAATACTCACATAAAATCACCTGAACTCACCTGTCTCGCTGCTTCTAGAAACACCCAGGAGGAGTACTGATCTACAAACGCTGAAATAACCGAATTATTAATGATCAAACTCGCTGATCCTTCCGCCGGGAAATGTAGTGCACTGATTTAAGTGCAATATTAAATCCAAAACCTGTAATCTGTGTGTTAGTGCCAGAATTATACCCTTTAATTATTTAGCTAAAGTAAATTGGTCTACAAAATATGTTTTTATTAAATAGAAAAATAAATGATATTATTGTGGTGTCGATTAATGTTATATAAAAGAACCCAACACGAAAATTATCATAAATAGCCATTAATAATGGACTTGTAATGCACTAAGACACGATTACAGGTTTTGGATTTTGTATTGCAACGAAAACATAAAAATATTAAGGATTTCAGAAGAAATGATAATATTATATACTACTTAATTTCATCTATTTGAGATGTATTTTTATTTTAAAAAAGACACGTAAAATAATGTTTAATTTATCATAAGCAAACTATGTCTATTAGGATTTTGTTTTGTATATTTTAAAAGATAAATAAATTAATCAATTAAGTTTAAAAATTACTACTGATACTACTCACTACTACGAATATTAGCTTTAACAACAAACATATTACTACTAATGCACTAATATTAAACATGTTTAATAATTCTTTATTAATTGAATGAATGTAATCGTTTCTGATTCTGAGAGCTGATATGCCACAGATGACTAATTGGTCCAGCGGTCTAAAGCGCTGCCACTATTAGCAGGAGGTTGCAGGTTTGAACCCCAGCTCATGCAGCTTTGCCATCAAGCTGTCGGCGCTCAGAGGGAGCACAATTGGCCCTGCGCCTTCTGGGTGGGTACAGTAGATGGTGCTCTCTCCAGCATCACTCCTAGGGTGATGTCTGCACCACAGGGCGTCTGTGAGCTGATGTATCGGAATTGAGTCGGTGCACTTTCCTCCGAGCGCGCTGGCTGCTCAGTGGCTTCAGCATGTGCTAGTCTTCACTCTCCTGGTGTGTTGGGGCATCACTAGTGATAATTGGGGAGTAATTGGCCATGTAATTTGGGGAGAAAATGCAAACATAAGAAATAAAATTATATATAAAAAAAAAATCATACACAGAAAATTCACTGTGACTACCTGATCACTCATGCCAAATTCTCAAACACTAGAGGTCCCAAGCCTACGTTAGCCACAGACCTCCTCACAAATCTTCTTGCTGTAGTCGAACTTCTGATTAAACTTTTGGGACTTCAGTTTCACACTTTTCCTGCAAAACTGCCCCGAACTCCAGCCTAAACCCTTTGAGTTCATTCCTTTCCTTCTCATTCCAGACCAAGGAAATGGGAAATACTAGCAAAATTACAGAAGATACAGCCAATCAGCTTCTGTTCCAATACTTTTTTTTAAATAATATAATAATCTGATCTTCTGTATGATTAGAGCAAGTTAACAAGTTGAGTAATACGGTTAATGTTTGAAAGTGAAATATTATTTCGGAGTGTCTATTTGCACCCGGGTGCAAATAGCACGTGCCACACAGCAAGGCTATTTTCACCCATTAATTTAAAAAAAAAGAAAGAGAACTCAATGCGAGGGAGCGAAAAGGCGCAAATTCACAGATGGGGAAACGGAGACCATAGGAAATGGTAAGCAGAATTTGGTTATTATTTATGTATAAAAGGCCCATCACTCAATTTAACTCTACATTTTAAGATAAATTTTTAAGACAGAGTGTGAGAATTATTATCTATCGAACACTGTTGACTGAAAACGAATAAACTAAGCTAGTGTTTTGGTGGATCTCAGTTTAAGTTATTTGATTGAATTAAAGTTTGAGGCAGTTAGGTAACTTGTATCTAACCTTATCTTAGTTATTAAGTAAAAAGTTTTGTATTTTGTTGCTTATTCTGATTAATTTAGCTAGGGTTACACTGCTATGTACACCCGGGTGCAAATAGCACACACTGCTGCATACACCCGGGTGCAAATAGCATGTGCCAATATATTTATATTTATATATGATTTAATGTATATTATTTGTGTAGGTATGTGACTATAAATATTTTACATTTAAAATTTTGTTCTAGGAATCAGGTCATAAAACATTTGAATAGATATATTAAAGTTTGAACAGAGCTGTAGATGTAAAAACACAGTTTTTAAAGGATCTAGTTTTATATCCAACACTAATCCAGCACACCTACTGTAGCTCCATTCAATACATGAGATTAAAAACACACATTCACACACTGTCCTGTAGAGATGATCTCAGGATGTACTGAGAGACTTTATGAGTTAAAGTAAGAAACTGATAAAGTGCTGTAAGGAACTTTACACAGACTTTTGGGTTTAATATATTCACTCATTTTATTGTTTTATTTTTGCTACATCTTTTTCCTTTCTGACCTGTTCCTGCTGTAACACTAGCTGTATGTTTCCCACTGTGGGATTAAACAGATGATCTGATATTACAGTTTTTTTTACAACTGTTTACACACATTTTCCAAGCTCTGTGTCTATTTTTCAAAACTCTACACACAAAACCCACAATTGCTCACACAAAATGCCTCAAATCTCCAACAAAATGACAACATTCAAAATGTCATCAACACATCTCAAAAGCAAGCACTGACCTCACACTGCCAACACCTTTATCATAATATGACATTTTGGATTCATGGTGTGCACACTGTTGATCAAAACCTAAAGCTCTTCTTTCATTCAGGGATTCTGTGTTTATTTCCATACAGAGGTGCAGAGAGAAGGTGAAATACTCACAACACACATAGACAGTTTTCAAACCCTAAATATTTATTTTTTCCAAATCAATGTTCGGATTATGGCTGCCACCGTGAATCGACTCAAGTTTGGCTGGACCCGCAGTCCAGCCTCTCTCATGGTCAACCCATGATTGATCACATGATCAACTAATGTAGCCCTAATCTCATCTGAGACAGCTCTCCTTGCTTCCCTTCTTTGCCCTTGTCCTCTTCCCTGTCCAACTCGTCCTCTTCCTCCCCTTCCAACTCCTCCTCCTCGAACCCGAACTCCTCGTGGACGTCCTCTGCCTCTACCAACTCTCCCGGCTCTCACTTTGTTTCATGGGTCAAAACAGACATCTTGACATTTGACCTATTTATAGACCTATGCTTAGCCAATGATTCGTTGGTGTTCAATACAGTAATGAGTGTTTACACATGTGAGGGGTGGGAGTGAAGCCCTGGTGATTTAGTGTGGCATTTTGATAGGTTGTGTTTGAAAGATGAAATCAAGTAACTTCCTGTTTGATCTGTGTGTGTTAGGTAGAAACTTGTGTGTAGAGTTTTGCAAAATGTGTGTTTGGAAATTGAAAACTGAGTCAGACACTGAGAATTAGTGTGTGGTTTTGCAGATTTGGTGTGGGGTTATGGTGTTTGAAGGGCATGTTTAGAGAATTGTGTGACAAGTAAAGATTTAGTGTGTAAACAGTTGAAGCTGTAATGAGTGAGTTAATCTGTATCAGTAACTTTAGCTTTACAGATCAGCAGTGGAGTCTTTTAGTGCACTGCCGAGTTAAACACACTATCAGCTCATGAAATAACATCAGTATTAAAACGCTGATCTCTGCATGGAGATCTGTGAGACTCTGCAGAAGCTGAAAGATTAGTGGTATTTTTCGACGTCAGAGGAGAAATATATCACCTCTCTCCTCTCTCTCTCTCTCTCTCTCTGCTGAACACTGTGGAGTTAACTTCCAGTCGAGCTCCGTAAGTAACGACAGGTTAATTCCCGGGTTTTGTATTTAACCGCACTGCGCTGCTGCAGGAGAGACGGGTACTGATTGGATGACTACCCCGCTTGTCCCGCCTCTCGACCTTCGCTAAAGTAAGCAGTGATTGGATCTCCTCCTTACTTGTCACTACCTTTTTACAGAACTAAATCAGTTCTGATTGGATTTCGTCCCTGACAAACATTTTTGTCTCGTTTTTATTTTTTTTATACTGTTTTTATTTAGTTATCATCTCGTTTTTGTCTTGAAAAAAAGCTTAGTTGACGAAGACTATGACGAAAATTATTCCTCAACGAAATGAACACTGATTCTAAAGCAGTGATTGGTCGATCTCCTCTGATTTACTCTCTTAGATCTCTGAGATCATCACCCCACAATTTGCTGGCTGGATCTCAGACTCTTCTTTATTCTAAAGGGGAACTCTGGTGTGAAATTAAATAATACAGCGCTTTTAGCCAAAGCTCCCAACAGGCCACAATGCTAGGAGCATAAAGTTACCTGTGGAAAGAAATCACTATTTTTACACCATTAATAAGCCTAAAGTTGTTTCACACTTCATGAGTAGAATTCAGAGAGCCCTGATGTTTAAAAAAATAGGCACAGAGAAATTTTAAAGTGATCAGAAAGTTTACTAACTGTGATTTTTAGTGTTGATAATGCTGAGTTCCCTTTCACTCACAGGGTCTCGCATCACTAATCTACTCATCAATGATGTTCATAAACATCAGGACCTCAGAGCATCTAAGAGCTGTGTGGAAGGAAGAACCTGGATTAGAACTTTCAGAAGAAGAGTGGAATCATGCACTGTGAAAAGGTCCATCACTGTTTACATTTCAGTAGAAACAGAACAGCTTACTTTTATCTAAGTGTTGATAATCTTGTAATAGGTGTTATAAAGCTCTATGAAATTAGAACAAGTATGTTTGGAAAGTCCTGTGTTTATCCCTGTATTCAGTCATTTTATTTACTTTTAGTTATTTCTTCTTCTTTATGTAATTGTGTAAAATTCATGCATTGTATTGTTGCATGTATTTGTAAATTCAGACCTGAAAATGTATAAATCAAGTAAAAAAAAAGACTCAGGACTCAAATACTGCAACTCAAATACTTTATTAAATACTTAGGGGTACAGTGGGTTCTCTAAACGAGCAGATTCAACACCAGTAAACAGCAGCCAGAGAAAATCAACATACCATAAACGATATATATATATAGTACATATTACAATATATATATATATATATATATATATATATATATATATATATATATATATATATATATATATATACATACTAGGGGTGTCACGATGGAAATGATGTCATGGTCTCGAGCCTCGAAGTGAAAAAGAGGATGGACGATCCCTCCCTCTAAGCTACGCTAATGGTGCAGCACACTGTAGCCGACGCCGCGGACACTGTGACTGCTCAAAGAGCAGCTCTTTCTCCAGAGAATGTGAACATTCTCATCTTCTTAAAGAAAAAATTTAAAAATACATAAAAATAACAGTTGTTTTGTCTAGCCTCAAATATGTTAATAGTTTTGGTACCTTAAGGAGCATCTTTCTCTCAGATAAAGTTAATAATATATCTTTATTAAAGAAAAAGTCTTAAAGTCTTATTTTTCATGTTTAACTGTTATAGTAGGATAGAGTTCAGTTTGTTAAGGCTCTAATTGTTCTAATATTTTGTACATGACTGTTCCTGTATTTTTGTATTATTTATTTTGTTATGTTGCACATTGCTGTTTTAATAGTGCACACTGCTGCTACCAAAAAAGCCACTAGATGGTATTACATATATATCTTAATTAAATTATTTAAATTTGACCATTAGTGCCTAATGTGGTGTATTACAGATCACTTGTATCACTTTGCATCACTTATATCAAGCCCACCTTTTGAAGTAAGATATTGTAAATTTGATGAATCAAACCAATGACTGACCATAGACTAATCTAAAACTGGCATAGGCCTCTCTGCTGTAAAAAAAAAAAAAGAACAAACAAAATCGAGAATCGAATCAAATCGTGACCCTAAAATCAGAAATAAAATGGAATCGAGGATTTAGAGAATCGTGATATATATATATATTACAATAATCACTAACAGTGTGCTGAATGATAAAGGAATAAGGACTTTTTTGTGATTATATATATTTATTATTGAAAGAATGTAAAATACAGTTTATCATATACAGATAAAGAATAGATGAAACAAAGGGGTTAAAAAATTAAGAAGAGCAAAAGAGAAAAACAAAAAAACAAAAAGTGACGTTTAAAATTTAACCCACAGCAATGGTGACATCACACACACACACACACACTACACACACACACACACACACACACTCACTATACACACTATACACACACACACTCACTATACACACACACACTCACACACACACACACACTCACTACACACACACACACACACTCACTCACTATACACACTACACACACTATACACACACACACACACACACACAATACACACACACACACACTCACTATACACACACACACACACACTATACACACACTATACACACACTCACACACACACACACACTACACACACACTATACACACACACACTACACACACACACACACACACACTATACACACACACACACACACTATACACACACACACACACACACACACACACACTCACTATACACACTATACACACACACACACACACACACACACACACACACACACACACACAGGGTTATTCTATTTTACACAGAGTCACTGAGGAGCCATAACCAACCCCAATCCCTGCATAGAGGGGCTGAGTAAAGGTGGTGTAGAATGTGTGTATGTGAGTGTGTAGTGTGAGTGTGTAGTGTGTGTATGTGAGTGTGTAGTGTGTGTAGTGTGTGTATGTGAGTGTGTAGTGTGTGTATGTGAGTGTGTAGTGTGTGTATGTGAGTGTGTAGTGTGTGTAGTGTGTGTGTAGTGTGTGTATGTGTGTGTATGTGAGTGTGTAGTGTGTATGTGAGTGTGTAGTGTGTGTAGTGTGTGTGTGTAGTGTGTGTGTGTATGAGTGTGTAGTGTGTGTAGTGTGTGTATGTGAGTGTGTAGTGTGTGTAGTGTGTGTGTAGTGTGTGTGTGTGTATGTGAGTGTGTAGTGTGTGTAGTGTGTGTAGTGTGTGTATGTGAGTGTGTAGTGTGCATTCTCTATGAAGTGGGCGGAGCAAGAACACATCCGGGTATTAGTTGTGTGCTTGGCTAACTGTGATCTTCTGAATTGGAACAGTTCTTGGGCTGCGACTGATGACGTTTCCCGAGTCCACAAGAACACAAGTACTGACAAGAACCGGACCGACCGAGAGCTGAGTCAGCGCTTTAGAGTCAGCTAATCACTCAAAACCCGAGAAAAACAGCAGAACAGCCATAACTAAGCATTTAAATGGCCTTTTAAAAGGTAAATAAGAGCGTTTATTTTTCTGGGATTAAAAGCATGAATTCAGCTTTAACTGGAAATATCTGCACTGCTAAACTGTGCGGAACTGAGGTGCACAGCTTTATACTCGCTGTCTCAGGCCGTTACAGGGTTCATACGCTTTTCAACTAAAACATTTCCACGACTTTTCCAAACGTTTTGTTGGAATTTAAACATGTACAAAAATACACTAGTGTATGAAGATCTGCCAGAGACAAAGAATTCTTGGTGTACAGACACAGCTGTCACAAAGCAGCAGAGACGGCCGAGTGAGTAAACAAAGCTGACCTATGACCTAGGTGATCTAACTATGGAGAAACAACATGGTCAGTCCTTATAAGGAAAAAACCAAAAGGGTCTGTCCTAACGTAGAAGTAGAGTCAAAAGGTAAAGATAGATTTGTGCATTCAAATCACCAGGTATGTACGTACTATGCTGTACAAGATTGTAGAAATGTTCCTGGTCCGAGGAGACGAGTTAGTTGGTAACAGACGGTCAGGGGTTACGTGCTCACTGCAATAAAGCCTGCATCTCTTTGTTCCTGAAGTCTACTACTGTTGGATACCTACTGTTGGAAAGAAGGAAAACAAAAAAACAACAGTTTTTGGTGGCCCGTACAGGGACCCAATCCAGCTCCGGCTTGACTGCAGCATCACCGGGGAGGAGGTCTTAGTCTGTGTCGACTGTGTATCTGTGTGGCTGAACTGAATAAACTTCTTTAAAAAAACAGACAAAACATATGTAAAGTGAGTAAATGTTAAATGACAAATCTCCACATGGGGTGAGCTAATGTGTCATAGTAAGATTCCTAAAATAAGCAATCACAGAGTCTCAAAGTAAGTAAAGTAAGTCTTCAATAAGAAAATCCTTATTTACAGCTTAACTCCAAAATTCAGAATGTTTTCTGCGTACTCTGAGGTTAAATGGTAAAGGTTGAGAATTTTAAGTAAGACAGGATAAAATAATTACTCCTAAACTAATAAAAATAACCGTACACTTATAATAATTAGTAAAAATTCTGATTAAAGAAGAATAAAGTAAAACCTGGTAAACTTCAGTCCCTTGCAGTGTCTGTGTGAGTGCAATGAGTGTAAATGTGCTTGATTGTGAAAGGGGCTGGCCACCTCCTGTTCAGTTGTCAGCTGTGTGTTTATTTATGTTACCTGTTCTCTGTCTGCGAGAGGTTTTAGTCCAACGTGCTCAAAACCTCAGTCTTCCATGTTTATAACAGCCAACCAAAATGATATAAGAAGACAATAGATAAATGAATAGGCTATAGATAGGTGTTAATTACAATAAAATGAAAAGATATAGAAATAAACTATTCAACTCATGCTCATCGAATAAAGACTAAGTTGAGCTTAATTCAACAGTTGCCTTTAAGACAGTTTATTTAAATTGAACTAGTATTGACTCATAAGGTTTGGTGTTGAGTGTCCATAAATATCTTTAAAAAAATTATCAACACACAGACACAATCAAGAACACAGACACATTCACTCACACACACCCTTAGACACACACTTACACACTCCGAGTCTCAGAAGTTAGTGACCTACTCATAGTTAAGAGTGGTCAAACTAGCTAGTTTCCACATTAAATTATTTGTTTATCACAATAAACATTATAGGACTCCACAGTCTTTAAAAAAATAAGGTTAATGCTGTCCCAAGAATTGACTTCAGTGATTTAAATAATAATGCAGGTAGATGTACACTATTCCAAACTAAATACATGTAAAACTACATTACTTCTTGAATACCTGTAACAATGTACATTATTTCATTGCAGAGTTCAAAGCATTTGGTACCTGCAAGTGAAAATTATCATTAAGGGGCTTAGCCTTTCATCACATCCCTCTAGGAACATTTACACATTTTATAAGAATCAGATCTTAAAATAAAGATACCTTCCTCATAAGTCCCCCTCTCAACAGTCCTGATAAAATGGGGTTTGTTACGTGCAAGTCTAGCCCTAGGGTGCTGGATATGTTCTGTGTGCTCTCCCTCTCTGTGTGTGTGTTTTTTCATGTTTCTCTGCAGGTTGCAGTCCACCTGACCTTCATGGGAGGAGCC
The DNA here is from genome assembly GCF_023375975.1 of Astyanax mexicanus. Taxonomy (NCBI): domain Eukaryota; kingdom Metazoa; phylum Chordata; class Actinopteri; order Characiformes; family Acestrorhamphidae; genus Astyanax; species Astyanax mexicanus. The sequence continues at coordinate 133,245,477 of NC_064408.1, read as the reverse complement.
ATGGGCTATAAAAACCTGCAGTCACCACCAAGATGGCGGCTAGAGCTCACACAGGAAGTGGGGCCTACTGTGTGTGCTTCTAGTTCCCCTGCTACCTTCATTACTACTATCACTGCCATGTGCTTTATTCTGAGTGTTTGCTTTTGTAGTCATTCCTTAGGGAATATCTTTCAGTCCTGTTTGTGCCATACAAACTTATACCAATTTGAGGAGTCCAACAGGTAAGGTTAAGGCGCCTTATACATTTCCATCATGTAGCTGTCTTTGTGTATAGATACATTAGGTTAGCAGGCGGGTGCTTCTTTTGTACTTATGTTGTTAGTTTAAGTAGTAGTTTTTATTTTGTTTTTTTGTTTAGGATAAATAGTTTAGATTAAGTTTATGTTTTGTTTCTTTCTTTCCTTTGGCACCGTCACCGTTGGCTCCTCTTAGGCCTTAAGACTCTTAGGCCTTGGTATTGTTTAAAGTTGATGTTTGGCAGTTTTAAAATAAATCACTGATTGTGAAACATCTAATTCTGGTCTGGTCTCCTCACTTCCCTTCTGTTCCCTTTGTTGCAACCATTTTTAAAAACGAGCCAACTTGGGTTGTAACAGGGTTGGTCTATTATAGAGGCCCTCGTCGTCTTACAGGTGAAGAAATTGGCTTTAACACTAAATTGAGACTAGAAGGGTAGAGGATACAATAGGTACACATTCTAAAAGCTGATTTTTAACCATGCCTTAATAGATTTCTATAAAAATCTAGTCATAATGTTTACAATTAGATTACATTATCATGTAACCAGGAAAGTTATTGCCATCCTGATTAAAGTTCATGTGTACCTGCACAACACGTCAACAGCACTACATTGGGGTGTGGACCTGAACATCATTGACACCCTCACAAGAGTGACAGTAAAACCAACAGACTAAGCCAACTGATATGTAGGTCCGAGGAGACGAGTTAGTTCGTAACAGACGGTCAGGGGTTACGTGCTCACTGCAATAAAGCCTGCATCTCTTTGTTCCTGAAGTCTGCTTACTTTTTGTTTGGTAAAGACTAGTTTTTGAGATACCTACTGCTGGAAAGAAGGAAAACAAAAAAACAACAGTTTTCATGACGTCTTTAAAATATCAGTGCAGACATGAACAATAAAACTAAAAATGTCAAAACTGATTATAGTAGGCCTATATCTTACTTAAAATGTATTTAAATAAAAAAACATTTCTTTCAGCAATGCTGACAATTTTCTATAATAAAATGTGTGTTAAATCCTGAGAGCTCTATTGTGTACAACTGAGTTAACTCTGAGCTGATTCCAACACCAGGAGAACTGAACAGTTTACAGTATAATAATCACTATTAGAAGCAACCAGCTAATAATTAATTTATTTTTCCTTTTAAAATGGGCACAAAAATAAAATATTAAAGCAGATTTCTTTGGTCACAGAGATTTTTTTTTCTTTTGAACTATTTAACATGTAATACGTTTAATATAAAAACTCACTTATCAATTAGTAGAATGAAGCAAAAGTAATCAAATGTCACTTACTTTTAGAGCCACTCTAAAATATTAGTAAAGAAAACTACACTGTTGCATCGAGCTCTCAGGTTATGTTGTAACAGAAACTAAAACAGAACTAGTCATTTTCCTTTTAATTTTAACATTTATTTTTTAATGTACACGATGGAAACTGATCTACACTGAATAAGATAACCCTCCTTCAAACACACCTCTGATATCTCTCAGTCTCAGTGCTATAGGCAGCGGCGGGCGCGCGGGGTCTCGCTGTGTTTTGGAGAAGTTAAATCCGGACAGTCTGTATCACAGTTTAAAGGAACAGAGAGATTTCTGCGCTTTAGCGCTGCAGGGTAACCATGCTGTTCCCGGAGGTAAACACCGGGCCGTGTTTAGTTAGCTAACGCTAGCTAGCTCCGTGCTGCTTCTCCTGTGTAACGTTACAAATATCCCATTCCTGCAGTTGGGGTCCTCGCGTCTCTGCCTTTCTTTAGTCTGAATGAAGCCGGACAGCATTAAATCAGCATGTTTCTCTCACTGAGTGAATTACAGTTACAGTGCAGCAGCTGAAGCTCCGCTCAGATTTGCTGTTTTCAAATTCCGTGACTTTTCCAGGTTTCATGACCGTATGAACCCTGCGGTTACCTCGTGTTTACACCCCCCCCCCCCCTCCACCTCCCCTCACCTCCCCTCACCTCCCCTCACCTCCCCTCACCTCCCCTCACCTCCCCTCACCTCCCCTCACCTCCCCTCACCATCAATCCCCCCGCCTTTTTCAGCAGCAGCCAGAGGCGGCGCTGTTCCCTCAGAACGCTGTGTATCTACTTCTTGTGTCAAGAATCAAAACACTGCAACATGAGTTTTTATTGCCTAAAATAAGCAATCACAGAGTCTCAAAGTAAGTAAAGTAAGTCTTCAATAAGAAAATCCTTATTTACAGCTTAACTCCAAAATTCAGAATGTTTTCTGCGTACTCTGAGGTTAAATGGTAAAGGTTGAGAATTTTAAGTAAGACAGGATAAAATAATTACTCCTAAACTAATAAAAATAACCGTACACTTATAATAATTAGTAAAAATTCTGATTAAAGAAGAATAAAGTAAAACCTGGTAAACTTCAGTCCCTTGCAGTGTCTGTGTGAGTGCAATGAGTGTAAATGTGCTTGATTGTGAAAGGGGCTGGCCACCTCCTGTTCAGTTGTCAGCTGTGTGTTTATTTATGTTACCTGTTCTCTGTCTGCGAGAGGTTTTAGTCCAACGTGCTCAAAACCTCAGTCTTCCATGTTTATAACAGCCAACCAAAATGATATAAGAAGACAATAGATAAATGAATAGGCTATAGATAGGTGTTAATTAAAATAAAATGAAAAGATATAGAAATAAACTATTCAACTCATGCTCATCGAATAAAGACTAAGTTGAGCTTAATTCAACAGTTGCCTTTAAGACAGTTTATTTAAATTGAACTAGTATTGACTCATAAGGTTTGGTGTTGAGTGTCCATAAATATCTTTAAAAAAATTATCAACACACAGACACAATCAAGAACACAGACACATTCACTCACACACACCCTTAGACACACACTTACACACTCCGAGTCTCAGAAGTTAGTGACCTACTCATAGTTAAGAGTGGTCAAACTAGCTAGTTTCCACATTAAATTATTTGTTTATCACAATAAACATTATAGGACTCCACAGTCTTTAAAAAAATAAGGTTAATGCTGTCCCAAGAATTGACTTCAGTGATTTAAATAATAATGCAGGTAGATGTACACTATTCCAAACTAAATACATGTAAAACTACATTACTTCTTGAATACCTGTAACAATGTACATTATTTCATTGCAGAGTTCAAAGCATTTGGTACCTGCAAGTGAAAATTATCATTAAGGGGCTTAGCCTTTCATCACATCCCTCTAGGAACATTTACACATTTTATAAGAATCAGATCTTAAAATAAAGATACCTTCCTCATAAGTCCCCCTCTCAACAGTCCTGATAAAATGGGGTTTGTTACGTGCAAGTCTAGCCCTAGGGTGCTGGATATGTTCTGTGTGCTCTCCCTCTCTGTGTGTGTGTTTTTTCATGTTTCTCTGCAGGTTGCAGTCCACCTGACCTTCATGGGAGGAGCCATGGGCTATAAAAACCTGCAGTCACCACCAAGATGGCGGCTAGAGCTCACACAGGAAGTGGGGCCTACTGTGTGTGCTTCTAGTTCCCCTGCTACCTTCATTACTACTATCACTGCCATGTGCTTTATTCTGAGTGTTTGCTTTTGTAGTCATTCCTTAGGGAATATCTTTCAGTCCTGTTTGTGCCATACAAACTTATACCAATTTGAGGAGTCCAACAGGTAAGGTTAAGGCGCCTTATACATTTCCATCATGTAGCTGTCTTTGTGTATAGATACATTAGGTTAGCAGGCGGGTGCTTCTTTTGTACTTATGTTGTTAGTTTAAGTAGTAGTTTTTATTTTGTTTTTTTGTTTAGGATAAATAGTTTAGATTAAGTTTATGTTTTGTTTCTTTCTTTCCTTTGGCACCGTCACCGTTGGCTCCTCTTAGGCCTTAAGACTCTTAGGCCTTGGTATTGTTTAAAGTTGATGTTTGGCAGTTTTAAAATAAATCACTGATTGTGAAACATCTAATTCTGGTCTGGTCTCCTCACTTCCCTTCTGTTCCCTTTGTTGCAACCATTTTTAAAAACGAGCCAACTTGGGTTGTAACAGGGTTGGTCTATTATAGAGGCCCTCGTCGTCTTACAGGTGAAGAAATTGGCTTTAACACTAAATTGAGACTAGAAGGGTAGAGGATACAATAGGTACACATTCTAAAAGCTGATTTTTAACCATGCCTTAATAGATTTCTATAAAAATCTAGTCATAATGTTTACAATTAGATTACATTATCATGTAACCAGGAAAGTTATTGCCATCCTGATTAAAGTTCATGTGTACCTGCACAACACGTCAACAGCACTACATTGGGGTGTGGACCTGAACATCATTGACACCCTCACAAGAGTGACAGTAAAACCAACAGACTAAGCCAACTGATATGTAGGTCCGAGGAGACGAGTTAGTTCGTAACAGACGGTCAGGGGTTACGTGCTCACTGCAATAAAGCCTGCATCTCTTTGTTCCTGAAGTCTGCTTACTTTTTGTTTGGTAAAGACTAGTTTTTGAGATACCTACTGCTGGAAAGAAGGAAAACAAAAAAACAACAGTTTTCATGACGTCTTTAAAATATCAGTGCAGACATGAACAATAAAACTAAAAATGTCAAAACTGATTATAGTAGGCCTATATCTTACTTAAAATGTATTTAAATAAAAAAACATTTCTTTCAGCAATGCTGACAATTTTCTATAATAAAATGTGTGTTAAATCCTGAGAGCTCTATTGTGTACAACTGAGTTAACTCTGCGCTGATTCCAACACCAGGAGAACTGAACAGTTTACAGTATAATAATCACTATGAGAAGCAACCAGCTAATAATTTATTTATTTTTCCTTTTAAAATGGGCACAAAAATAAAATATTAAAGCAGATTTCTTTGGTCACAGAGATTTTTTTGTCTATTGAACTATTTAACATGTAATACGTTTAATATAAAAACTCACTTATCAATTAGTAGAATGAAGCAAAAGTAATCAAATGTCACTTACTTTTAGAGCCACTCTAAAATATTAGTAAAGAAAACTACACTGTTGCATCGAGCTCTCAGGTTATGTTGTAACAGAAACTAAAACAGAACTAGTCATTTTCCTTTTAATTTTAACATTTATTTTTTAATGTACACGATGGAAACTGATCTACACTGAATAAGATAACCCTCCTTCAAACACACCTCTGATATCTCTCAGTCTCAGTGCTATAGGCAGCGGCGGGCGCGCGGGGTCTCGCTGTGTTTTGGAGAAGTTAAATCCGGACAGTCTGTATCACAGTTTAAAGGAACAGAGAGATTTCTGTGCTTTAGCGCTGCAGGGTAACCATGCTGTTCCCGGAGGTAAACACCGGGCCGTGTTTAGTTAGCTAACGCTAGCTAGCTCCGTGCTGCTTCTCCTGTGTAACGTTACAAATATCCCATTCCTGCAGTTGGGGTCCTCGCGTCTCTGCCTTTCTTTAGTCTGAATGAAGCCGGACAGCATTAAATCAGCATGTTTCTCTCACTGAGTGAATTACAGTTACAGTGCAGCAGCTGAAGCTCCGCTCAGATTTGCTGTTTTCAAATTCCGTGACTTTTCCAGGTTTCATGACCGTATGAACCCTGCGGTTACCTCGTGTTTACACCCCCTCCCCCTCCACCTCCACCTCCCCTCACCATCAATCCCCCCGCCTTTTTCAGCAGCAGCCAGAGGCGGCGCTGTTCACTCAGAACGCTGTGTATCTACTTCTTGTGTCAAGAATCAAAACACTGCAACATGAGTTTTTATTGCCTTACGTGACATCACAGATCCCGCCATGTGACTATTGCACATGCGCACATCGCTATGTTGATGCTTAAACGATATATCGTGCAGCCCTAGTGTGTACTGTGTGTATGTGAGTGTGTAGTGTGTGTACTGTGTGTATGTGAGTGTGTACTGTGTGTATGTGTGTGTGTAGTGTGTGTACTGTGTGTGTGTGAGTGTGTAGTGTGTGCACTGTGTGTATGTGAGTGTGTAGTGTGTGTACTGTGTGTATGTGAGTGTGTACTGTGTGTATGTGAGTGTGTAGTGTGTGTACTGTGTGTATGTGAGTGTGTACTGTGTGTATGTGAGTGTGTACTGTGTAGTGTGTGTACTGTGTGTATGTGAGTGTGTAGTGTGTGTATGTGAGTGTGTACTGTGTGTACTGTGTGTAGTGTGTGTAGTGTGTGTATGTGAGTGTGTAGTGTGTGTATGTGAGTGTGTAGTGTGTGTATGTGAGTGTGTAGTGTGTGTAGTGTGTGTATGTTATTAATAAATATTGTTATTTAATAATAGGTCTTTGCTTCTTCAGTGTTGTAATTTTAATTTACATAATTCTGAACAGATTTCGCTCATTTAAAAAGCCTGAAAAAGTTTTTAAAACGCTCAGTTTTAACTTTTTACTCATGAAGAAATGTGGGGTTTAAATCAGGCTCGGGTTCATAATGACAGTTTATGGGTCGGGCTGGATTCTTTGGGTCTGATCTTAACTCTAGCGTACACTGTGTGATTATTTTAATGGAGAGCGTTGTGGATAACTCACACTGCACGTTTGAATGGTTTGTTGTGTTTGAACAGCGACAGATGCAGCTGAAGCTCATTCTCACTCATTCTCTCTCTCATCGTACAGTTTTAGAAATAAAAAATCACATCGAGAAACTGAGTTCAGACAGAGATAAAACTCAGTTCAGTTCAATAAACCTAAGATGAGTTCATCAAATATTGTAGAAGATAAAGAAGAGGATGAGCTTTTGCTGATTCCATCATTTAAAAGTGAAATGTAATGTAATGTACGTATAGTGTGTGTGTGTGAGTGTAGTGTGTGAGTGTAGTGTGTGTGTGAGTGTAGTGTGTGTGTGAGAGTTGTGTGTGTGTGAGAGAAAACTTACATTTCTTTAATCCTGGTTTAATTCTTATTTCGCCTCCATGTTCCATTCTAAACACACACACACACACACACACACACACAGATCAGCAGGGTGTGAGAGTGAAATGCAGAGTTTCTCTCTCTGGGTTTATATTAGTGAACATGGTGAAGGAATATGAAGTTCTGGATTTTCCTGATACACAATAATTAACGTTAATCCTTAAGAAGAAACACCTACTCCTTTATAACACCATTAACACAATTAAAGGAAACCAGAGCCTCAGATTTAAATTTTAATATCTAATAACAGATTCAATATGTTGTCACACTTTAGCTTCTTCTTTTATTCCCAGCCTCTAGGGGGCATGAGGGAGAATTATAGGGTCTCTGTTTAGAACAGGTGAAGAAGTAAAGGCTGAACCATAAAGATCCAGCTACAAAGGAAACATGGAGTCTTCAACTTTTAACCAACAAACATGTGGACTTCACTTTACTCTAAACTCTGATGAGCTCAGTCCATTTTATTAACACCTGAAACGCTGTGATTTATGAATAACGTACATTGAGGGTTCATCACGCTACAAACTCTGTAGTCCAGAACTCTAATCTTTACGTTCTGTCTATGAGCAAACTCTGATCCTGAACTTGGATTATTATTATTCCTGTGTTGATCTGAAGCTGGATAATATGAGTTGCTTTCAGCTTATAATATTATTTCAGTTTAAAATACAAAATTCACAACAAAAGGCTGAATACACCACATCTGTATATGCACTGTGCACTTTATTATTAAAAATATATTAATTTAACTGAGAAAATGTAGCTCATTCTAACAAAGGGTAACACTGGACTCTTTAAACAGTTGATCACTCTTCTTTTATCTCTAACTGACCCTCATCACTCTATCTAACATCTGCAGCACACCTGAATCTTCCCCCTGAGCACTTCCTCATACCTGAGTGTCTCCAGTGAGCAGTGTGGATCCTCCAGTCTGGCAGAAAGCAGCTTCTCTCCTGACTCTCCTGGGTGGTTGTAGGTCAGATCCAGCTCTTTCAGGTGGGAGGGGTTTGAATTTAGAGCTGAAGCCAGAGAAGAACAGCCTTTTTCTGTGATCATACAACCAGATAATCTAGAGAGAGAGAAAATTAGTGTATGTTATTAACAGAGAGAGAAAGAGTGACAGAGGCAGACTGAGAGAGAGATTATACACTTCTGTATTAAACAGAACACACAACAAACTACTCTAGTCTCTAGGAACACCGGAAAATGAGTCATGAATCCTCTTAAACTTTGTAAATATAGCAGTGTTATTGATGTGGAAAACAGAATCTTTTAAGTAATTTAGTTTATGTTCATCTCACCCCTTTTTCTTAAATTGTTTTGCTTTTTGCGTGAAATTGCAGTACATTTAAAGCTAATTTTTTTCTGAGGACAGATCTTAAAAATCAACGGCACTGGTCAGTTTAAAGAGTGAAAAGCCCTTATTTTACTTTATAAATTAAGCTGCTAGCAATTAACTGGTGACTAGTCAAGACAAGTTCATTTGTATTGTATCTTTCATACATGCCATCGGTTCTATGTTTTACAGAAACATTTCACACACAATGCAGAACAATTATAAAAAAAGTTTCTTAGAATTTATAAGAAAACTGAGAACAAAAACTAATAAAATAATTAATAAGGAATTTGACAAAAGGACATTTGTGCTGGTTTGAATCCTAGTGTTGGGGGCATTACTAGTGTTTCTGATAAGTGGATGGGGTATCTGGTCTCCCAAACTGGGGAGGACATAGGAGAAAAAAAAAGAAGAACAATAATGTACTAAGAGTATACCAGAATGCACAAAGATAAAACGTTTTGGCGCAGGTAAATAGATAAGTTTTCAGTTTTTTTAGAGGTTATAGTCTACGCAGAACATCTCACAGCTTCTGGGAGTTTATTCCAACTGCAGCATAATGTCTCGTCATTGGTTCTGGTTCTAGGTAGTGTTAACAGATCTGCCTCTACTGATCTGAGGAGTCTAACAGGGCAGTATTTCTCCAGCATATCAGAGATTTACGTTGGTAAAAACCTTTTTAGTGCTTCATAGAAAAGGAGCAGTATTTTAAACTTTATTCTCCAGCTGATTGTATGATATGAGCACTGGAGTTACACGTCCCTGCCTCTTTGTCCTGGTTAGTATTCTGGCAGCAGCGTACTGAGTAAGCTGCAGTTGTCTGACAGATGTTTGGGGAGGCCAGTGAGGAGGCTGTTACAGTAATCTTATCTACTAGAAATAAAGGCATGAATGAGTTTTTTCTAGATTTGCCTTCATAAAGTCTTTAAATCTTACTGTTTTTCAGGTGGTATAAAGCTGAATTGATAATAGATTTGATATGGCTGTTAAAACTGGGCTCTGAGTCAATTTCGATAAGGGATAGGTGTTAAAATTCAATACTGAAAAGGCACTGACTGAAATGTCTCAGTACTACAGAGTACAGAAAAGTCAAAGGAAATTTGGTGCATGTTTTGTATTTGAGTCTTACTGATTGTGTGGGGTGGACAGGTGTCTTTATGCAGCTAACGACCTCAAACAGGTGCTTTTAATTTGTGGAGGCGGACTAACAGGTCTTTGAGGCCCAGAATTTTTTGGGGATTGACAGATGTTAATTAAAAAATTATACTTTTTTTTTTTTAGATTATCTCTCATAGTGGACGTGCACCTAAGATGAAAGTTTCAGACCCCTCCATGATTTCTAATTTGAAGAAGTCGCATTCAATTACTTATTTTACCTTTTTTATATGTAAAAAAGCATGTATAACCCTGTGTGAAAAAGTGTTTGCTGCTCTAAATCTAATACCTTAGTGGATGCCCTTGGCGGCAACAAATGAAGTCAAGGAGGGTTTTTGAGCATAAAAGCCATGTCCTGCTGTCGAACCTGAAAACATTTGAGCTTGAGGTCACGAACAGATGGCCAGATATTCTTTCAGGATTGTCTCTTACAGCAAGTTGGGCAGGTCCTGAAGCAGCAACACAGACTCTGACCATCATACCACCACCATGTTTTACGTTCAGTATGATGTTCTTTATCTGAAATTATGTGCTAGTTTTACACAAGTTACGTGACTTTCCAAAAAAAAAAAACACTTTTGTCTCTTCAGTCAAAAAAATATTTACCCAAAGTCCTGGAGATCATTAAGATGTTTGTTGGTAAATGTGAGACGGGTCGTTGTGTTATTTTTGGTCAGCAGTGTTTTTTATCTTGGAACTCTCCCATTGTGACCATTTTCACCCAGTCTTTTTCTTATTATTGAATCATTAACACTGATCTTAACTGAGGCGAGTGAGACCTGCAGTTCTTTAAATGTTGTTCTGGGTTGTTTTGGGACCTCCTTTTTCAGATTAATGATTTTGTTTTCATATCTGTTTTTGAACTTCTTCAGATCAGGGCAAGATGTGCTGCTTTTTGAGATCTTTTATCTGCTTCATGTTGTTAGACAGTTCTATTTAAGGGATTTCTGAATTGATTGTACAATAATCCAGCCTGGTTGTGGTTAGGTAAATGTAACTCAGCTTTCCAAAAATGTGATTAGTCACAATTAATTTATTTTTGGGGGGGGGGGGGGGGGGAATACTTTTTTTTTTACAAAGGGCTGGATTGGTTTGGAGTTTTTCCCCTTAAATAATGAAATTATCATTCAAAACGTGCTTGTTCATATTTATAGGTTATATTTGTTTGATATTAAAGTTTATTTGATCATGAAAGGTTTTATTTGATCTGAAAAATGTTAGTATGACAAAAAGAAATGTGTACATATATATATATATATATATATATATATATATATATATATATATATATATATATATATATATATGTACATAAAACATGTAAATACACTTTTGGTTTTTAGCTCAGTGTCAGTAGGCTGGATTAAGAACTGAATATAAGGTTGAAAACTAGCTAACTGTGGTTTTATTAGGACTTAAAAAGTGAAGCTTTCCAAGAGACAGAACAATAATTATTGCAAGGAAGTAGGTGGACTCGTCCTGTTTCCCTGATTGTACTGGATTGTGTAGTTATAGAGATGTGGATGAAGGGTAAAGAAACAAGATAAAATACAATAGTAACAGAATATACATTAACTATTAAACAGAAAGCTCCAGTTCCACAGCTGATCAATTTTACTGTCACCTACATCTATATGCAGCTCATGCTCTTACGGGCTACAAATTATATTCTTCAACGGGGTTAAACTTTTTTTTTTGGAATCTAGAGTGATTAATCCTGCATATCACTGTAGAGGACATGTTCAGCAAAGCTATTTAAGAGCATCTGCAAGTAAATTAATGATTTTCTTCAAAACATTTGTGATTAGTGTGTGCCTAATTAAAAAATATATTAGTATGGACATCCTAAAGATGACTGCAAACAGAGTTCACATTTGATTGACTGATGTACTCTGGCCTTGAGTAGAAGCTTCCTATTGTGTGATTTGATATACAAGTATCTCGTAAAAGCTTTAAATAACATATTTTAACACTTATAATTTCAAACTGAACCAACTCACCTGAGAATCTGCAGTTTACAGTCTAAACTCTCCAGTCCAGCAGAGAGCAGCTCCACTCCTGAATCCTGCAGATCATTGTTACTGAGATCCAGCTCTTTCAGGGAGGAGTTTTCCAACTTTAAAACTGATGCCAAAGTTTCACACATCTTCAATTGAAGATTACACAAAGCTAATCTGAAAAATGTGATATAAACACAAAAGATTTTACAATAAACACAAAGTTTAAATAACACATTTTGGTGATTTTCTTAACATATCATATTTCTTAACAATATCAGATTGGTGGTTTTGGCTATTGTTGTTAGTTGAGTCTGTAAAATAAAAATAAAAAACAGAATCTGAGATCCGTCGCAATCCGCCGAGACGTCCAGGCGAGACGCAGTGCTGCCAGCGGGGGAGGACAGGGGGCGCCGTTCCTTCATGCAGAGTCATTAGCATGTCGTTAGCATGGATGCTAACAGGAGGAGTAGCAATGAAGGTGTTCAGTCCACGTCCAGCCGAATAATCTCAACACAGAAACAGAGCTCACAAAAGTTCCCAAACATCTTTACAGCCGGTTTATACCGGTTTAATCTGACGCTAAACTGGTTTAAGGCGGTTTTTACAGGTATAAACACAGAAAAGAGCAAAACAATCCAGAATCACGTTCACCAGCTTAGTCCAGCACAGTTCAATAAACTGTTAAATAAAATTAGTAGATCCTGGCTGAGCTCTATGTATAATCCCAGTTGCTAGGTGCAGGATTTGTCCTGTATTATACTACTATGTCATTATTTTTGCTCATATTTTAGTGTTCAGTGTGATTTTTTTATATTCACACTGCCTCACAAATGACACCTATATTAAAACAAGATTTGGGACACATTTATCTGCAGTTTAGACAAAGCCAGAGTTACTTGAGGTTTTGTTAAGATCAGATAGAAATGTGGATAAAACAACTTAAGCAGGAATAAAGAAGACAGGAAGCGTGGACACAACTGTTAAATCACAGTAAAATCTATGCAAAAATATTGACATTAATCCCTAAATACAGAGATATAACCTCATCAATCCAGCACCCACTCTATGCATTACTTTCAGTTAAGACGTGACTCCTATTTCCCTTTAGTCTGTTTAAAATAAAGCGACAGAAACACTGACCTGAGAGTCTGCAGTTTACAGTGTGAACTCTTTAGTCCAGCAGAGAGCAGCTCCACTCCTGAATCCTGCAGGTTGTTGTTACTGAGGTCCAGTTCTATCAGTGAGGAGTTTTCCAGCTTTAAAACTGATTCCAGACTTTCACACGTCTTTACTCCAAGATTACATGAAGCTAGTCTATAATATAAGAATAAACAGATTTTACTTAAAAATACACTTAAATGAAAATGGAAAATAACAGCGTTATTCATACCATAGCATTTATCAAAATAAAGGTGTAATTATACAAACACACCCTATTCTTCATGGTGTCCTGATCTAAAAGAATATTTTAACTGACATACAAATAGAACACAAAATGAAACTGTGAAATACAGTATCTGTGATGGACTGGTGTTTCTTTATACAGAGATAGTAATCATGCAGAAAGCTAGAGTTACCCATTAGAAAACAGTTTACAGTGAGGGCAGCTCAAGTTCTGGGACAGATTATGAGTTAAAAGAGACGAAGAGTGAAGTTTATTGGGTGCTTTTTTAACCTGCCACCATTTACTTTCTCCCTCCATTTATTTATTGGTTATTAAATTCAGATCTGTGTTTTATACAAAAAAATCAGAAATTCCAGCAAACCAGGCTTAATCTAGATGAGTCAACCCCAAAGCCTCATATACATCCAAACTTTAGTCTCTGTATCTGATTAGTGCAAGACCTCCCAGTGACCTCCTTTATAGATTATCTGATATTATTGATTAGATAACAATAAGTTTTTTTTTTATATTTATACTATCAGATATTAAAAGAGGGAATACTGTAACAAAAGATTATATTTTTATTTGACACATACATACACAGAGTAACAGATTATAACCTGGCCTGTAAGTACTTTAAAATGCTGTAAAATTAATTAATTTTCCATTAAAGACAGTAACTGGTTATTGGGTGAGCTACTTCTCTGTAATCCCTTTAAGTTTTGGGGTTTTCTAGAAAGCATGAATGTGTGTTTCTTTCAGCTGATTTAAAAGGTTAATTATGTATCAGCAGTTTTATCAGCACTCATTTTACTCAAATCAACAGCTAACTTTAGTAGCTTACTCATTGACAGACTGAAATGACTGTAACGCTATCTTGCTAACCATCGGTAGATGCTTGATTAAACTGTACCTGTGGAATGCAGAGTACTTGCCCTTAGCATGCTGGCTTTGTTCAATTTCCAAGTAAAGTGTAGCATTTTAGCATTTTCACAGTAAAATATCTCCCAACTAATAACTTTATAATCAAATCAGCAGCCAGACATTTAGTCACTGAGGATAAAACTGCTGTGTGTTCATTGTAAACTTTTGAAGTGGAATTTGGATTGGTGCTGTGTCTCATGTTGGTGTTACATTGGGATTATGGTGTTTGCCTGATATCTAAAACAATAATTTAATCAATATCTACTATATCTACTAATATAAAACATTGTGATTAATACATATTCACCAGTGATTTAATGAAAACTGTGAATGCCTGAATAAAAATACTCACAAAGCTCTTCTGGATATTTTAACTACTGGCAGCAGCCTCAGAAAACACTTCTCTGATGGATCATATTTTCTGAGGTTAAACTCCTCCAGCTCTTCTTCTGAGTTCACCAACACAAACGCCAGAGCTGACCACTGAGCAGGAGAGAGCCTGGCCTGATGAAGACGATCACCTCCACTCAGGTATTTCTGCACTTCCTGCACTAGAGAATGATCATCCAGTTCATTCAGACAGTGGAACAGATTGATGGATTTCTCTGGAGATAAGTTCTCCTCAATCTTCTTCTTGATGTATTTGACTGTTTCCTCATTACTGTGAGAGTTCTTCTCTTTCTGTGTCAGTATGAATCGTAACAGAGTCTGATTAGACTCCAGTGAGAGACCCAGAAGGAAGCGAAGGAACAGGTCCAGATGTCCACTCTCACTCTGTAAGGCTTTATCCACGGCACTGCTGAGGAAGCCATTTATCGATGTCCTGCTGAAAAGCTCAGATAGTCCAGTGGTTTGCTGTTCGGGGGTTTGCATTTTCTGATCCTTTGTGTTGAAATAGAGAAACGCATATAAAGCAGCGAGGAACTCCTGAATGCTCAGATGTACAAAGCTGAAGACCTTCCCCAGGTTCAGCAGTTCATGTTCCTGTCTAAAGATCTGGGTACACACTCCTGAGTACACTGATACTTCTGTAATATCGATGCCACTCTCTCTTAGATCTTCCTCATAGAACATCAGGTTTCCTTTCTCCAGCTGCTGGAACGCCAGTTTCCCCAGAGCCAGGATACTTTCTCTAGTCTGCTGAGGATCAGGGTCACTTTTCTCATTGTACTTCTGGCTCTTGTGTTTGATCTGAAAGATCAGGAAGTGTGTGAACATCTGCGTCAGGGTTTTGGGGATTTCTCCACTCTCAGCTTCACTCAGTATTCTCTCTAGAACAGTGGCTGTAATCCAGCAGAAGACCGGTATGTGGCACATGATGTAGAGGCTTCTTGAAGACCTGATGTGTGTGAAGACTTTATTGGCCAGGTCCTTATTCCTGATCTTCTTCTTGAAGTACTCCTCTTTCTGACGGTCACTGAAACCCCGCACTTCTGTTACCTGATCAACACAATAAGGAGGGATCTGACTGACCGCTGCTGGTCGAGAGGTGATCCAGAGGAGAGCAGAGGGAAGCAGATTCCCCTTGATGAGGTTCGTCAGCAGAACATCCACTGAGGTTTTCTCCTCTATTTCCACCAAGTTCTCATTGTTCTGGAAATCCAGAGAAAGTCGACATTCATCCAGACCATCAAAGATGAACATGACCTTGTAGCTCTTATAATGTCTTGGTTTTAAATCTTGTGTTTCTGGGAAAAAGCGCTGAAGAAGATTCACCAGACTGAGCTTCGTCTCCTTCATCAGATTCAGTTCTCTAAAAGGAAGTGGAAATATGAAGAGAACATCCTGATTTACTTTTCCTTCGGTCCAGTCCAGAATGAACTTCTGCACTGAGACTGTTTTTCCAATTCCAGCAACTCCTTTAGTCAGCACAGTTCTGATGGGCCGGTTCTGTTCTGGTAAGGGTTTAAATATGTCGTTACATTTGATTGGTCTTTCCTCTGTTGAGCTTTTCCTGGATACAGCTTCAATCTGCTTGACCTCATGTTCCTGATTGATGTCTCCACCTCCTCCCTCTGTGATGTAGAGCTCTGTGTAGATCTCATTCAGAAGTGCTGACGTTACCTGACCTGAGATTCCTTCATTAATTTTCTGATATTTTTCCCTCAGTTTGGATTTGAGCTTTTGTTGACACGCTGGGGCCAATTCTGATTACAGAGAAAGACAATAATGAACATGTAGTCAGCTGAGATCAACCATTAAATATGCTGTGTAGAACGACTCTGTGATACAATAAATTAATAATTTAATAATAAAGATGGCATTATGTTGTTTTTACAACATACTGCAATACAGTTTTTATTGTTTTTGAAAATAAGCACTGAAAAGTTCATTAGCACCAGGTTGGTACCAATGGTAACTCTTACGGCTCTCTAGTGTGTTGGCGAGGTCTGTCTGCTTCATGTTCCTCAGGATATGCAGTGTGATCTTCAGCACCCCCTCCCTCTGATCATCCTCCACCTCTCCCTCAGAGCATGCTGGGTAATCTGGACTCAGGAGCTTCTTGAATGTGTTCAGCTCGTTTTTCACTAGAGAGATAAACTTCTGCTGCAGCTTCTGATAAAGAACAAACATCACAGAATCACTAAAGCTGTTACAGTTCAGAGACAGATGATCTGAACAATCTGAACATCAGAAAGAGATCAATCTGAGGAGGGGAGGAGTTATAGATGCTCTGGTCTTAATATTAACAATATTACAGTTATGATAGACCAATTACGAATGTTCACCTTAAAGTGAAAATAAACTGAAAAATGAAAGAAATCAGGGAGATCCCAGTTGTATATATGGTTTAGGACTAACCTCGAATATTTGTTCCAGTTTTTCCCTGTTTATTATTTTCTTCTTCTTTCTGTGGACAAATAGAAAACCCACACTGTGATCTACAGGAATAAATCAGCTGATATAGCAGCTCACATCTACACATACACCTGATATTTATTATAACAAAAACTACAATAATAACAAAAGCATGAATTCTCATTTTATTCCTGGATGCATCTTAGAAACAACACAAGATAAATCAAATAAAGAATACCAGACAGTAACTGATCAAATATATGAAGTTCATTTCCTAAAGGAAATGCAGAATGATTGCACAGATTACATGATTATATCTACATTTATAGGGTTTTGCTATAATATAGTTGTTGGTTGCTAAGGTGTTGCTATACTGCAGATGATGGTTAAGCTGTTCCTAGAATGCTGATAGGCTGTTCCTAGATGTTGCTATGTTATAGTTGTTTGTTGATGAGGCGTTGCTGTGAGCTCCAAGTGTTCACTGGATTTTGTAAAAGATGAATGTTGTAAAGAATGAATGAGTGAATGGGTTAAGGAAGACAGCCTACAGAAAAATAAATGTGATCATATAAGGACCCAGCTGGCACTTAATCGACTTCAATGTTGAAATGTGGTTAAAATATGGTTGAAGTGATGTCTGTTTTTGTTTCAATGTTGAAACAACATTTGATGTTAAATAGTTCTGCAATCGTTAAAATTGTAATGTTTGAAATACAATTTCAAAAAATGGTTAGATGGAGGGATGAAAAAGTGGTTTTACTTTCATTTGCAGCAACTGCTTTTTAATTTGGCACCAATTCTTCACCATATCTGGGGGAATGTTCATGTTCTATTAGTTTTACTGTTGGGTTTTTGAGATTAAATGTTGAATCAGATTGGTAGTGGTGGGTAACATTCTTTATACTCAGCTTTACTACAGTGATGTTTGTTTATTGTTAACACTGTTAACTAAAAGATTTTCTCATTTTAGTGAGCTATGGTTAATTAAAGGTTGAATTGCCATATAAACATTCATTCACTTTTCAAAATCAACACCAAATGATTCAATGCTGATTCAATGTGGAAATGCCAGCTGGGGGAAAACAGGATGAAAATGAGTGAACATATCCAAATGTTCCAGACAAGAAGACATCACACAATCAGACCAAACAATCTGGACTTAGAACAAATGTTGATATCTCAAAAACTGCAGGACAAGTTATGCAATAAATATCCCAAAGTAAAATTCAACCCCAATTTCAATAAAGTTGGAAAGTTGTGTGAAACATAAATTAAAACAGAATATGATGATTCGCAAATCCTTTTTAACCTGTATTCAACTGAATTCACAACAAAGACAACATATTTAATGTTCGATCAGATACAATTATTTTTAGCAAATTTGAATTTGGTGCTGCAACACGTTGTAAAGAAGTTGTACAGGATGATGTTTATCTCTGTGTTTCATCATCTTTTTTATTTAACACTCAATAAGAGTTTAGGAACTGAGGACACTGATAGCTGAACTTTGTAGGTGGAATTCTTTCTCATTCTTTCTTGATGTAGATCTTCAGCTGATCTACAGTCCGGGTCTCCGGCGTCGTATTTTGAGCTTCATGACGCTGCACAGGTTTTCAGTGGGAGACGGTTCTAGACTGCAGGCGGGTCGATCTAGAACCCGCACTCTTTTACTATGAAGCCGAGCTGCTGCTGCTGTAACTCCTGCAGAATGTGGATCAGCATCGTCCTGCTGAAACAAGCAGCAGGACGTCCTGAAAAAGACGAAGCTCAGACGCAGCAGATGTTCCTCCAGAACCTGGATGAAGCTTTCAGCATTAATGGAGCTTCACAGATGTGCAGGTTCTGCAGGTCATGGGTTCTAACTCACTAACTCACCCCCACACCATCAGATACGCTGCTTTAGAACTTTACTCTGAGAACAATCCGGACAGTCCTTTTCTTTGTCTCAGTCTTTGGTCCAGAGGACATGACGTCCATGATCTCCAAAAATCATGTTAAATAGTTCAGAAATAAAAAATCTGCTTTAATATTTTATTTTTGAGCCAATCTTAAAAGCAAAAAAATGAATCTCTTCCAAGTTACTAATTTGTGTTTTTATGAGTGTTAAGGCATTTTTAGGCTGTAATGGTCATCTCTTTCTCTCTTTCTCTGGGAAGCAGGTTTAGAAATCCCAGTTTCAAACTAAATAGTCTATATCATGTTATTTGATGAAATCAGTTAATTCTGTTTTACACAATAGAGCTCTCAGGATTAGAGACACATTTTATTATTGAAGATTGTCAGCATTGCTGAAAGAAATGTTTTTTTTATTTAAAAACATTGTAAGTAAGATATAGGCCTACTATAATCAGTTTTGGACTGGATTTTTTGTTTTATTGTTAATGTCTGCACTGATATTTTAAAGACTGTACGATCATGAAAATATGAAAAGTGTATGAACCCTGTAACCGCCTCAGACAGCCTGTCCAAAGCTGTGCACCTCAGTTTAGCAGTGCAGATATTTCCAGTTAAAGCTGAATTCATGCTTTTAATCACAAAAAAACGCTCTTATTTAGCTTTTAAAAGGCCATTTAAATGCTTAGTTATGGTGGTTTTGCTGTTTTCCTCGGGTTTTGAGTGATTAGCTGACTCTAAAGCGTCAGTCGGTCCGGCGCGCGGGTGGGGGGCGGGGCCGGTGACATCACGGGTTCTGCATTGTGTAATATCACAATATATATCTCAGAAAACTAAAACAATGGAATGTAACATGTTTCCAATATCGTGCAGCCCTAGCCCCGTCTCAACTTCTTTGGAACGTGTTGCAGCATCAAATTCAAAATGAGTGAATATTTGCAAAAAACAATAAAGTTTATCAGTCTGAACATTGTCTTTTTAGTGTATTCAGTTAAATATAGGTTGAAAAGGATTTTCTAATTTTTCAAATATTTACATTTTACACAATATCCAACTTGATTGGTTTGGGGTTGTAAGAAAAAGTATACAAAGCAGAAAACAATATAGATATATAGTAATTTAGTGTATTTAAAAAACTAAACATCAATCTCAGAACACAGATCACCTTACTGTCTCTATAGACCGTTTCAATGAGGAAAACAATAATAAAGCTCCTGCACATGTCTGTTCCTTCCACACTTCCGGTGGCGCTATTTTCAACTATACAGCTGTCAAAATGAGAGCGCATATTTCACAAATCTCCCAAAAACAGAGCAAACATACGATCAGAAATTAGTAAAAAGTGATCAGACCTCTTTTCCTGATCCTTTTGATAAGGATTTAAGAGGGAAGTTCTTTCCTCTGATTTAAAACGCTTGATAGAGGTGATCTACCCAGATCTGATCACTACCTTGTTGAAACGGAGGCAGTGAAAGAGCATTTAATTCATTTCTCAGTGTAAAAGTTGTGAATATTTGTTCCTGTAGTAGAGAAGCATCACTATGGTGAGGTTGTAGCGAGTCAGACTCTATCCAGCACGAACTCTGCATGATTTATAGATCAGAAGGAGGGAGGAGTTGTGAGCGGACGCTGTAACTGCAGGCAGGTCAGCAGAGTGAAAAACCAAAGCAGGCGTGTTTACTATGGAGGACCAAAAATGACATAAATATAAATAAATAAATGTTGAAATAAAGAAATGAATAAATAAATAAATAGTTAAATAAATACATGAATAAATAAATAAATGTTGACCTAAATAAATGCACATATAAATGAATAAATACATTTATAAATAAGAAATGTATTTATTAATTAATTTATTTACCTATACAATTATTTGTGCATGTATTTATTTATTTATTTATTCACGTATATGTGCATTTATTTATACATTTATTAATTTCAACATTACTTTATTTATTCATTAATTTATTTATATCTTTCTACAGTTATATGTGTATTTATTTATACTTATGTAATGTTTGGTCCTCCATAGTTTACTGGTTTAAAGAACAGTTTGACCTGATTTTCAGTGTTTGTGACTCTCAGATTAGGTGAAGTTTGAATTCATGTTAAATTAAAAAGTTTCGTCCACTGTTTTAAACGCTGTTTACCGCTGAACGGAAGTGTTCTAGGAACAGCGACGTCACTTCCTGTGCTCGTGAATATTCCTCTGAAACGGTCTATATACAGATATATGTGTAATTCTCCCCCTGTAGCTGATCCTGTAGTTTAGAGCAGCGATTAAATAAATACATTGGTTTTTTTTAAGTGTAAAATAATTAACGCTCCTCTGATTTTGTTCTCGTATTTTATATTGGAAAAAAGAGACAGAGAGACGCGTGCAGCATTCTTGCTGCCATGGTAACCACCATTCGTTTGGCGGTGTTGTGCCGTATTTAGCACCCCCCCTCTCGAGAGCGCGCACTCACCTTTCTCTTGACTTTAACTTTACTTAGAAATACGTGGAAAAATGGAAATACCCAAGATGCTGTTCATGGTGGGGGTGGGGATTTCTTCACAGCTGTTGGAACATGCCCAACTGTCTCACTGACTTCCACAAAATACAGGTTAGATAAAAGCCTCTTGTTTTGTAGTTTTATTTAATTTATTGTATTTCCCTTTATACCTGCAGTCAGCACGGTCCTTCTCAGTTTCTCACTAATGTTCTCTGAATACAGAGATATGCTGACAAGTTAAATAGCAAATGATATTTAATTTTACTGTAGTAACTTTTATACATGTAGTTGCTTTTAAATTCACTTTGCATGCATATGTATGTGTAAATGTGTTTTTGAGGGTATTTTTCAAAAATAAATTTGTTTGGTTTATATTCTATAAAAAGTGGGTTGTGATTTAATGACCCTGAGAAAATTTGAATCTCTGAGGCTTTGATGTTTCACTCACTGTGGGTCAGAGGTCACGGCTTCACCGCTGAAGTTATGAGGATGACCCATGGACCGGTCACTCTTCATAGACACTCCACTGGGTTCTGGAGAAGCTCCTCTCTGGGTTTCAGTTCTGTTAACATTAAACACAGTGAAACTCCAACACACAGCACATCTTTAATAAAGATCAGGAACTGAAGAGCTTCACTCTCAGAACAGAACAGTAGTTTAGTGCAGTGATGTACCGAGACCCAGAGCTTCCTCCTCCACTGCTGAACTCTAGAGGAGGATCCATGGACTGATCACTCTTCATAGACACTCCACTGGGGGCTGGAGATGCTCCTCTCTTCTTCCTGTAAACAGATCTTCATGATGATCCATGATGAGAGTAAAGTGTGGAGTAAACTCATTCACAGGTTCCACACTAACTTTTTCATAACTGTTCCAGAAGCTTCCCAAAGCTTTCTGAAAATCCCTCGTCCAATAAACACACATCATTTTATTCTTTATCAAAACTGCTGCACAAATCTGTAACTTCATAAAGTCATCCGCCATCATGTCTGGATTATATTGAGGATGTGTTTTATATGTATTTATGACCAGCCATCCCATTAATTCAAATTATTACAGTATTATTACTTAAAACAATAATAATGAATAATATTACAAGTGCTCTTCAAGAGTTCAGTGGTTTTATTTGGTAATGCTTAGATTTGTTTTATTTCTGGTCTGTTTACAACCAAATGTTTTCAACAAATTCCTGCAGTAATATCATTTTAAATTAAACATGATTAATAATATAATATGTAAAGTTGTTTCCTCTGATTTTCTTCTTTAATAAGACTTTAAATTGTGATCTATACATGAGGTAATGTTTAAATATAGTGGATTTAACCTGAAAACAGATGTATTATATGTTCAGTAAAAGAAAGGTCAGTATTGTCAGAATGTTACACTGTTCTACAGGTAGGTGTTTGTGTTTGTGGTGTAAATGTGTTGATTAGAGCTGGATAAATGATGTTTATTGAGAGTCACTCCTGATACAAACACTGTAGTTCAATGGACATACGCCTCTCCAGAACTACAACCCCCAGCATGCACCTGACAGCATCACGTGTTCAGAACTAGCCAATCGCTGCACTTTCTCACGCTCCTCATCTCCGGAATTTTAGAACTGAGTTCAGCTGTTAGTAATTTGTACGTGTATATAAACCCATTTGTTGGTATTATTTTTCTTTAAGTATTTCACTGTTGATCCAGCGACAGACTGAGCGTTTTCTTTCTGATTGTATTTCTGTAAATGTATCTTTTTTTCTCGTGTTGAACTTCGTCTCTTTTGCTCTGTTTTTACTGTGTTTTCTGGTGGTTTGGACTGTATTTCTGGATCAGGATTTCTCTTTTATTAGAGTTTATGTCTCTGATGTATGGGTTTATTCTTACACTGCTTGTATTACGACTACACGTTTTTTCCTTTAGTATTAAAGCCTCATCTACTTTTTACCACACTGATCTGAGTTCAGTCTGTAGAGTTACAAAAACTCTTGTGTTTATTTTCCATGTTCAGTTTCTCTGCAGTAAAAGCGAGCGCAGCTTTCTCCTCCAGCTCCGCTGTGCACACGGCTACCGTAATACACGGTTTATACTCTCACTAAAACTTTCACACAGATTCATCTTTCTTTTCTCCAGCAAATATGTTACTTTTATATTGTTTACATCTGTTAACATGCTTGACATATTTTTATTATATATATATCGTTATTAAGATCACTATCATTATAATTATTTTACACAAGCCTGATATTCTGGTGATCCCCCCTATGTGCAGATTATTAAATTAGTTCATTTTAATGAATTCACCTGAATTATTAATATTTATATAATTATTTACCATATTTTTTTTATAAATAATGAACTGATCCGTAGGGACTGAAAGTTCTGATTAAACTAAATATTAATTATATTTATAATAACTGAGATAAAGATAAATGATGGAGATAAATATTATTTGAACTAAGTCAGGATTTCTGTATTAATCTGCAGGTGAGAGATTTTGTTTTTGCTAGTTTGTTAAATGATTTTCTATGTTTAAAAGCAGCACAGGGTTCTGACTCTGGTTCAGGAGAACCTCGGTTCTGTGTATTTAAATCAGTAAAATTTGTGGAACACAGGTCCAGGATCAGAGCTGCAACCATTAAAATATAAAAACTACTTTACTAATAAAATCTATCAGTTAATTTACTCACTTTAGGACAGAGGCTCCTCCTCCACTGCTGGAGTTCTGAGGATCCATCATTTACTCTTCTTCATTCACACACAGCTGGAACCCCTGAGAACAGATCAGCCATTACAATAAAACCACTATTCTTACAATAATAACATTATAATCAGAACTGCATTAAACAATTCCTGATAAACAAACAAAACCAACAAAAACAGGGAACATTTCATAACAGTGTGATTTAACCTCATTACAGATTAACTTAGATTACAGACATTTACTGTTTTATAATTATTATAATTTAATTATTACTAGTAATATAAAATAATATAAACATTATTTAAGTATAATATAAAACAGCAGGATTAAAAACACTAATTATTTATATTAATAATTATTAAAATATTACTATTAATAGTATTAAATAAATGTTATTTAAGTATAATATAAAACTCTAACACACCACGTGATCTTGAGCTCCGTTGCTCCCCCTGCTGGTTGAACAGCGCTACTGCATATAAACACGCCTTTATAGCAGCTCCGTGTTTTTATCTCCCCAACAGATCAAAGCCCACATTAAGCAGTAATGCGCTTTAAACAGCATAAACTACACTGTGATCAATAAATATCGATCTATATCTGCGCATTTCTCTTCAGTTTACAGCATTATTGATCTGTTACAGCTGATTGTTCTCCAGCCGGTCTGATCTAGACCAGGTCCAGGTCTGATCCAGGCCCGGTTCAGATCTCCATGCTGATCCTGGTTCTTCCAGTGGAATCGGACACTGAGCTGAGCTTAAAGAACCGGTTCTGGATCTGAGGAACCTTTAGAACCGGTTCTGACTTTAAGCTACACGGTTCTGTTCTACATTCTCTTCAGTTCTGAACTTACCGAGTCAATCCGGACTTCTGTTCTCTTCTAATGGAGGAAACTGAACTTACTCTCACTTCCTCCTTCACTGCGTCTCACCTGTCTCTCTAAGCCCCGCCCCCATTGACTGCGTCTCACCTGTCTCTAAGCGCCGTCCACATTCACTGCGCCACACCTCTCTCTCTAAGCCCCGCCCCAGTCACTGCGTAACATCCCGCCTATTCTCTCTCAGCCCCGCCCCTATTCATGCGTTACTAACCCTGCTCTCTCTTAACCCCGCCCCCTCCTTCACTCTTTTCATTTTTAATAAAGTGTATAATAAACTGTGCACAAGTAATACAATACACAAAACTCCAACAGTCACTATCCTGTAAAACATATATCACTAGTTATTATGATCAAATATATAAAACGTTAAAAAGAACAATAAAAGTTTAAAAAAGGCTTCTTTATTTTTTTCATGTGTTAAAGCTTCCAATATAACTTTACATTAGAAATGTAGAATTATGTTTATTTTATATTCTAACACTTCTTATAATATATATTATAGTTAGAGCTAAAATAGTAAATTTAAGTTCATTCTTAAAAAACACATTTCTTCATGAATAAAAACTCAAGAGATCAGTTTTTTATGTAGAATAAATAATTGTGTCTTTGAGGTCAAAACAGTGAAAGGAATTATTATGAGAGAAAGAATAAAAAACAAATTCTTTCTGTAAGTTGGAGAACACGTTACAGCAGGGGTCTCAAACTTGCAGCCCAGAACGATGTTAGTGCGCCCGCAAGAAAGAGGCCCCTCCCCCCGTCCCCCAGCACAACACATCCTATTCACTTCTATAGAGAGAGTCGCTGCATGCTGCAGTGCATGCTGGGTTTCGATGCGTTGAGCGCAGCCCCGCCCTCCGGCAAAAAGTTCAGCAGAGCTCAACTTTATTCAAATTAATCCGGATACAACCTAGCCAATCAGGGAACAGCAGGCTGGGACTTTATACACACAAACAATCCACACACACACACACACAGAAAAAACATGAAGAGAAGCTGAAAACGGTGAAATATGGATTTATAGAACTATAGATCACAGTGAGGTCGATTAAAAATTACAAATCTTAAACTTATGATTGACTACATCTGTCGCTTCATTTGAATTCAAAATCATCACAGACACGCCCATACGGACACGCCCACACGACGAGCCAAAAGATAAAACTCCAACTAAACCGGATCTACTATCAAATTAAACCACAATCAGATCAACTGAAACACATTTAATTCACATTTTAATTATTTAATTATGATCAACTGTGCTTAAACTGATCAAACTGAGTTCAGCTTCAATTAGAACAAGAGTTTCCCAGAGTAAGATCAATCCCTCAACTATATACTTATACTTATATAATGCATATATTATATATTCTAAACTTTACTATAATAATCATTCTGCACTATTAACACACCCTGTGTATTTAATATCCATAGCATAATAAATGATATTGGAGAGATATACTCTACTTCTGGTAGGAGTTTAATGGAAAATTAGAATAGTGTGAATTATATATGTTTTATCCATCAGTAAAAATAATATAAATATTTAATTTAACTTTACACAGTGTGATAATGATGCTGAAATAATAAGGATTAGAGATGTTTAGGATTAGAGATGTTTTTCACTACCAGATCAGGAGAATCTCTCGCTATCTTTAATAAACTCCTGAAGACTGAGCTCTTCAAAGAGCACTTACTCTCCTAACACCTCTAACTAACTACCTTCTACTACCAGATCAGGAGAATCTCTCACTATCTTTAATAAACTCCTGAAGACAGAGCTCTTCAAAGAGCACTTACTCTCCTAACACCTCTAACTAACTACCTTCCACTACCAGATCAGGAGAATCTCTCACTATCTTTAATAAACTCCTGAAGACAGAGCTCTTCAAAGAGCTCTTACTCTCCTAACACCTCTAACTAACTACCTTCTACTACCAGATCAGGAGTATCTCTCACTATCTTTAATAAACTCCTGAAGACAGAGCTCTTCAAAGAGCACTTACTCTCCTAACACCTCTAACTAACTACCTTCTACTACCAGATCAGGAGAATCTCTCGCTATCTTTAATAAACTCCTGAAGACAGAGCTCTTCAAAGAGCGCTTACTCTCCTAACACCTCTAACTAACTACCTTCCACTACCAGATCAGGAGAATCTCTCACTATCTTTAATAAACTCCTGAAGACTGAGCTCTTCAAAGAGCACTTACTCTCCTAACACCTCTAACTAACTACCTTCTACTACCAGATCAGGAGAATCTCTCACTATCTTTAATAAACTCCTGAAGACTGAGCTCTTCAAAGAGCACTTACTCTCCTAACACCTCTAACTAACTACCTTCCACTACCAGATCAGGAGAATCTCTCACTATCTTTAATAAACTCCTGAAGACAGAGCTCTTCAAAGAGCACTTATTCTCCTAACACCTCTAACACACTAACTAATTCTAACCTCATCTCCTTCTTCCTCTTCTCTACTCCTCTATCCCATTATTTCCCTCTGACCTCCTTAAGGCCCTATCTATAGACGCTTTATTTTTAACTTCTATTATTTTTGTACTTAACCTCTTCTATTATTTGCACTTCAATATTGTAAGTCGCTTTGGACAAAAGCGTCTGCCAAATGTAATGTAATGTAATGTAGTGTAATGTTTAAGTTCTTCTAGGTAACAATAGAGAAAAGCTCACTGTCTCCATCTAGTGTCCTTCTGATGAACTACATCTTATATAAATGCACTTATAAAAATAAGCTAAAATTAATATTATGATCATCTGTCTGATATTTTCTGTAAGAGCTCAGAAGGTGGTGTTTTTATAATTGCTAGTATAAAGACTTTCAATCATGAATAAATGATTAACTACATCTGCAGTTTTATTTATTTATTTATTTGTGATCAATTATTTCCTTACACTATAAACGCAATGGTGTTCCCGGGTCAATTTGATCCGGTGCATGTTTAATTATCCAATTAATATAAAAATAATACTTTTTTCAAAAAGATCCAAACAACACCTTTAACCCTCTATGTTCTTTCATATTTCTCCCTCCCCTTAACCCTAAATGTTCTATTCAGTCAGAGCGAGAGAAGGAACGATTCTGAACTCCTGAACCTGACAGACTGGTTATGATAGACTGAGCTGTTCTCATACGTTTCTGTAAATAAACTCAACTCAACTCTGAACATCCAGATTGCTGATCAAATATACAGACTCTGATTTACAGGATCTTCTTTCTGATCATTTCTGCAGTCTGACTTTTATATCTTCTAAAACTCTGATCCACCAGATGGTGTTCTGGAGATGTAGATATAGATTTATTTAACTCTATATGCACTTGATGATCTCTCCCCTCTGTGATTTATGTTTTCTAGGAGAATCAGGGATTTTTATGTGTTATTTCTGGTTCTGTCCATCACTCTCAGTGTTCTGGAGACAGTTTAATTCTGATATATCAACACTGAGAGAGAAAAGATTACGGATAACTCCAGATCTATACCTTTAAACAACATTTCAAACCTTGATTTATCATCATAGCAGTGAAATCTACTACTGTCTGCTTTTACAGCTGCAGAACTCATACTGGATAATCGATGGATCCCACCTGTACACTGTACAGAAGAGTCTGGATCATAACTCTACTGGACCTCATTTCCATGGAACTATCTACAGTCTATTAAAGCGAGCAGCTGGAATTGACTTTATTTTCTTCTGTTTTTTAGCTGCACTTTTATAGAAGGGCTGAGGAATGAGGAACGGTCTGTATTTTCCTTTTGTTCAGAAAGAGAAAACCAGTTGAAGCACATTTTACTCCCATCAGAACAAAAACACATCAATCACCATAGAGAGCAACGTCCAATCAGATTCAGCTGTAGCTCATTATCATACAGAGATTAAAACCAGTTTAAGAGGAAGCCAGTATGATGTACAGTCTGTTAGACTATAAGGTAGAGTAGAGATTAGCACACTGCTAGCTCATTTAAATGTTTTAAATGTTGATATTAATACGTTTGTGATTTGACCTTCTTTTCTGGGTCAGGCTCGATAACATAACATCAGTTCAGTATAATAAAGTGAACTTATTCAGAATCTAATCAATCCTGGATTCTGAAACCTTGATCATGAAAATCATGCTTGTTCATGTGATAATTAAGAATCTCACTGGAGATAATGAGATATTTCAGCTAAAATATCACAGAAAATATTAGCTTGTATTTAGCAATATTCTCATTTAGAAAATCTTGTAAATCAGAGGATTCAGTGATGTTCAGGAGAAAAACACAACATCTGAACACAGAACAGAACCTATAGGGTTCTGACCATATTTTAGATTTTTGAAAACCCCGTTCATTTCTGAAAACTGATGTTAGATCCAGAGTCTAAATATGAGCAAACTGTAGAAAACAGAATAACGCAGGACTTCAGTGTCCAATTATTATAATACTGCTTTCAGCTTCACCTTAGAAACTCATAAATACGACTTTCTAGCTCATAAATACCACGTGAATCACGTTCAGATGCTTTTCCCCATTTCCTTCTGTCTTTCTGTTTTCAGATCCTCTGTCTGATGATGACGAGGGTGGTGAACATTGTTCATGATGTTCAGTAGTTTACTCCACTGATGTGAAGACGTTCCAGTTTCCCGCTCTCCCTCTTTTTAACACTGCTTATCAAAAACACTACAGCACAAAAGAGAATGCTGCTCCCACAGTTTCTGACAGATCTCCAATAACCCCACCCTCCTACATCTTCCTATTTCAGGAGAAATCTCATTTAGTTCTATTTCTACATTTATTGCTGACAAAGTGCATTCATACCACTTCAGAAAAAATGTTTATTAATCAATTATTATTATAAACGTCCAAAAACATCCAAGAACCCTAATTAGTGAATTTATCTATTGAACACCCATTGCTGACATTTCAGCTATAGACTCCATAAGCAAAATATTCCAATATGTATTTACACAAATATAACTAACTGTAATTACACTGTTTATTACACTGTAACAGAAACAGTGTAAGATGCTGTTACTCTACATGTATTTTCTGAACCACAGACAAAATCACATTTAACTTGTTTTACTGAGATAAGAAGAATCTAATCCTACATTTAATTACAGGAAATGGTCATTTGACCCCAGTATAGAAGAGTATGTGTTGAGTGATTTATGTGTCTTTCTCTGTAAGGCTATAAATGATGGTGAAAACATATCTCCACTGTGATCAATAAAGACTATCTATTAATCTATACTGAGCTCTATGACCTCATAGTGAAGACCGTACATAATAAGACATAAGTATATAAAGTATAGATTTAGTACAGATTTTATAGATAAAGTAGAGATTTCTACTATTTTATGTTTCAGTAAGTCAGACAGAAGAAAGGTTAAGTGTATCAGAATTATTTAAAAAATCAGGATTTACAGAAAAAAAGTTATTTTGGAATAATAAACACTCACTTATGTCTTAATCCAACACTGTAGTGTTATACTGTACTGTACACTCTTTTATTCATACACACACTTTAACACACTTTAAATGTTTGTTCTTTTCACTAGAAAGATAAAAAGCTGCTGGATTACATTTCTGTCTCATAACTTAAATGTTTGTTCTTTTCTCTGGAAGGATAAAAAGCTGCTGCAGCACATTTTAGTCTCATTTAATCATCATTACTGTGGTTAAAGTACTGAACCCCATAGCAGCAGTGTGAGCTGTTGTTGTAGAAAATCGAGAAAAAGGAGAAACTCATTAAACGTTAAATGTTTTAACCATCGCTGTCAATGTTAACGTGCTAAAGCATGCGATTAATCTGTAACATATATTTTTTTATGTAAAATTAATGATTGTACCAAGCTTAGCGCCAGTTTCCTCCTTAATTTCCTCTTTATAACAGAGGCTGGTGATGAACAGCATCAGTGGTTTTATTTAGCAACGCAAACACAGCATCACTACTGTCGAGTTCACAGGTTAAAAACTATTTATTTATGTAGAAATATGAATTAAATCTCTCTCACACGCACAGCTGCTCCTGTTTCCTGCTAAAGCTCTTCATTAAACACTTACTCAGCACATTAAAATATACTCATTTAAAAAGACTAAACCCCCAATCTACAGCATCATTACTGTCTCCTTCCCAAAACTACAGAGAAATAGCAGCATTTAAAGAGAAATCCAGAGTGAAATGGACTTGGGGGGAAGTAGTGAAACATGATAACCAGTATGAACTTTTGTTAAACAGCCCAACTCCATTCTCCCCCAGCATTCTGAAATACAGCACTTTTAGCTGAAGCTCCCAACAGACTTACAGTGCTAACAACTACCATCTACCTTCAGAGCAGAGTAATGTAGAGAAATCACACTCATATCATATTATTATGTGATAAAGACAGTTCACCTCATCACCATAACCCCGGGGACATTAGTGAGTGGGAGTGTAGTTGTGTTTACTGACCTCCTGTTCCTGTCTTTAATAAAGCTGTAGAGCCCAAATGGATCCAGTTAAGAGGCTGTTTTATCCCACCGGGAGGATCCACTGATGGGGAGGGAAAGGGGATCACTCTTCTCAGGGGAACCTGTAGAATAGAAATGAAATAGATATGTATAAATTATAGAACATGACCAATCATATAATAATACTTACTGCTAATAACTGTTTGAAGTAATCTAGTTTAATCAGTAATACAGAACTGGGGTTGTTTTGGGATAATTTACCCCTCCATAAAGAATTTAGTCTCCTGGGGGCGGGGCTTCTGCTCTATATGCCCTGAGTTTTTACCCAGCAGGGGTTCTCCCCCCCCCCCCAGTCTATATCATACCATCAGGCTGATGTTCTAGCTGCTGGTAGTAAGAGTGGGAGAATTGGGTTGAGTTAAGGGTAGAGGCTTGTAGACGTTTCTACACATTTTCTCCAGAGTGAAGAGTCTGAAACTGGTGTTAAAGAAAAAGTATTTGCCCCCCACAGATTTCTTTTGGTTTTCCTTTTATGTCATAAAATTATTTTTTAACTTTAATATCAGACAAACCTGAGTAAATATAAAAAGCACTTTCTGAATGATAATTTTATTTACTAAAAGGAAAAAAAAACTATCCAAACCAATCTAGCCCTGTGTAAAAAAGAATTTTCCCCTAAATCTAATAACTAGGTTGTTCCACAGCAACAACTGCAATCAAGCTTTACTGATAACTGGTAACGAGTCTTTCTCATCACTGTGGAGGAATTTAGTTCCATTCATCTTTACAAAACTGTTTTAATCATGATAAGATCATCCACAGCATCTCAATCAGACTTTAACTAGATCCTCCAAACCTGCATTTAGATTATTAATCCATTCAGAAGTGAACTTGTTGTTCTGTGTGCTTTGGGTCATTATCCTGCTGCAGAACCCAAGTTACTCCTGAGCTTTAGGTCACTAAGCCACTGCATTAATTCAGATGAACGATGATTGGTTAAAAGAACTGGAAGGAAGAAAATTAGTGGGAGCAGTTCTTTTAGATCTAAGTGCTGCGTTTGATGTGTTGAATCACGATTTGCTATTAAAAAAACTAGCCTGTTATGGGATAAATCCAACTGTAATAGCATGGTTTAAAAGTTATCTTTCGGATAGGAGTCAGAGGATTTACTACAATGGAAGTTTGTCTGAGAGTAAAAATGTAAATCTGGGAGTACCACAAGGAAGAAGTCTTGGGCCATTATTATTTTCGATATACATAAATGACTTGCCTTTAGTATTGAATGAAGCCAGGCTACAGATGTATGCAGATGATACTACTCTTTACTTCATTATTGTACTACTACATGTACTTCATTATTGTAAGTCGCTTTGGACAAAAGCGTCTGCCAAATGAAATGTAATGTAATGTAATGTAATGTAATGTAATGTAATGTAATGTAATAGGTTAAATAAAGAACTAAAATCAACTAATACTAAATATATAAATATATTATATTTGGGCATAAATCAGTTGGATAAACAAAGTTAAATTTAAAAATACACGGAGAAACAATTAAACAAGTTCAAGATGTTAAATTATTAGGAGTTATAATAGACAATAAACTATTATGGGGAAAAGAAATTGAGAACATTGTAACAAAAATGGGAAGAATTTTATCAGTAATAAGAAGATGCGCACATTTTTTTTTACAAAGAAAACATTAAAAATAGTCATAAAATCCTTAGTTTTATCCAACCTAGATTACTGTGCAGCAGTGTGCTCAAACACAGCAAAAAAACATTTAACAACATTACAGATAAAGCAGAATAAGACAGCAAGAATGGCTTTACTGTCTCCATACAGAACAAACATAAATAAAATGCACAAGGAGCTAAAGTGGCTGAAGGTTGAAGATTTAAAGGTTTAAAACTAACCTTGTGGGACTCATAAACAACACTATTGATCTAAAATATCCAGTGGGCCTTTATGATCAATTACAAAAATAACACAGAGAGAAACTAATACTACCAGATACTCAACAAAACATTACTTTAAACCACCAAGAGCTAAAACCAATTCCATGTGTAAAACAGTCATTTATAGAGCCGTTAAAGAGTGGAACTGCTTACCTGATTCACTACTGAACACTAATAGCTAAACAAGGTCCAAAAACCAATTAAAATACATTATCTAAAAGACATGGAGGATATATGAATATCTGTCCACATGCAGAATGTGAACTATAAGGGATAGATTTAAAATAGTAATGATCAGTCATACCAGTTATTCTCTTAAAAAGTTTCTTAATCCTACTATCATTAATTTGTGTATGTATTGTCTATGAATTTGTGTACACCTAGTATACAAATATATGTTGTACTTGTCTTTCTTTTTGTATTGATTGCTTATTGTGTTGTAAAATGTATTTATTAGTATAGAACTTTTTTGTTATGTGCATTTAACTGTGACGTGTGATTTATATTTATGTGTGAGATGTTAGCTGGACCTCAGGAAGAATAGCTGCTGTAGCAATAGCAGCTAATGAGGATCCAAATAAAACAATAAAACAACAATAAATAAAACTAAGGAACAGATGGCCGGATATTCTCCTTCAGGATTTTCTGGTAAACCAGTACTGGAATCAACAGAGGAACTGAAGCTTTTAAACTCTATATTTGCACTAATGTTTATACGGGTTCTGATTCTACTGGTTCTGTCATTCCCTCTTTAATCTCCCATCATATCTAACTGGTACACTCTCACTTTTATATTGCACTATTGTCTTTTGTCTCTTGTCTCATATACTGTATGTCTATATGACCTTGTTTAGTGTTTATTTCATTCTTATATCATTTATAATTTGATTTAGTTGAATTTTAGTAAACTATCACTTTATGTTTTTTTGCTGTTACTTTGGGTAGGAGAGTAACAGAAGTATAATACTCTGGATTTCCTGTACATGTACTGTATTAACAATAAAACTAAAGCTACTTGACTACATGTGATGTGCATGTTCTCTAATTGTGTGTATTTCCGATACTCTGTAAGGACTGGGAGAAATCATTTTACAGGTTCCAACACTTTCATTACTGTATTTGAGTATTGTTGCTCTAGTGATGTGTAGTTAAAGGATTCATCAAAATTTCAGAAACATTTCAGCCAAAACTAAAAGTTTTCCACCTAAACCCATAAAGCACTTCCTTCTTTTAATGTGAAATGTAAATAAAGAGATTGATAAAAAATCGAGCAAATTAAAAGCTAAACACAGCTTCCTCTAAAACAGCTGCCTCGTTTCTTTTACAACATGAAAAAACTCCTGAAAATCTGCTGCATTTCTGTCTAGTAAAATTCAAATGTATGAGCTTCAACAAGATTGCAAAATTAAACTCAAAATGAAAATATTTTATAAGAATAAAACTATTTAAAGAGAAATATTGATCCTACCTTTCTATTTCCCGTGTTGTAACGCAGTGTCTCTTTCTAAGAGTATGTCTGAGGTGTGATCAGATTACAGGAAGTGTCACATGAGCTGGTTAGACTGGTTTCAGATTGGTTAGTCAGATTTTAGAATGTTTTCAGGTGTGTCTCAGGTGTGTCTTCATATGATCACAAAACAACACAGCATAGTCTCCATCTAGTGGCCAGTTATCAGAGAAATCTAGATATAAATGATCTACAATGTTTTTAAAAAGTTCCTGAAAAGATCGACAGTAATGTTCCAGAAACATCCTGAAAACGTGTAACATAATAATGATTTACATCACAATATAAACCATTAACCCAGAGTAAAAACTAACAAAAACTAATATTATAACTAATATAATCTAAAATAACTTTCTTAATACCTAAATACAATAAATAAATACAATAAAATAAAAAACATGATAAAAAACTGATACTTTTAGTTTGATTTCACATTGATAAACAATATTTAATGAAAGTGTCATTAAGCCTTTTACAAACAAAAACAATTAAGCATTTATTTAAATAGAATTTAATACACTGCTCGAAAAAATGAAGGGAACAGTAAAATAACACATCCTAGATCTCAATTAATAAAATGTTGCAGTTGAAAATCTTTATTTATTACATAGTGGAATGTGTTGAGAACAAAGTCACACAAAAATGAGTTAAAATGAGTTAAAATGAGTTAAAATGAGTTAAAATGAGGCTCAGCAGTGGGTGTGGCCTCCATGTGCCTGTATGACCTCCCTACTAGGGGTGTGCCCTATCGTATCGTACGTGATAATATCACCAACATTTTTGAATATGGTGAACGATATTTTACCCTGAAATATGGAGCCATATCACCCACCCCTAATTATCACATCAGGGTTCTACTTTTTTACTGTTTTTAGTAAAAGAAATAAAATCACACTGTTCTCCTTTCCAATTCTATATCTACTGGAGACAGATTATATCTGTATGGAGATATTTGGAGTGCATTATGAGGATCATGACATTCTGGATCATTGACTTCTGTTACAAATCTGGTAAAATTCTTGTGTTTTTTAATATCTCAGTTAGGGGTGTGTCATCATATATCATATCGTACGCAATAATAAAACTTCATTTTTATTTTGTTGCAGTAGTGTATTCTTGATTTTTTTTTAATTCAGTGTTTTGTCATATCGTCAAGAGTATCGTTATCTTCAAAATACCATGAAATATGGTGATATTATTTTAGGATCATATCGCCCACCCCTACTCCCTACAACACCTGGGCCGCTCCTGATGAGGAAGCAGATGTTCTCCTGAAGAATCTCCTCCCAGACCTGGATTAAAGCGTCAGTAACTGCTGGACAGTCTGTGCTGCAGTGTGGAGTTGGTGGATGATGTTCCAGATGTGGGGAACGGGGGGGGAACGGGGGGGTCAGTCCAGAGCTTCAATGCCTTCATCATGCAGGAACTGCTGACACACTTCAGCCACATGAGGTCCTGCACTGTCCTGCATCAGGAGGAACCCAGGACCCACTGCACCAGCATACGGCACTCAGGCTACATCTGGAGAGCACATGGAGGTCTGTACTGCCCTCCAAAGAAATGCCTCCCCACACCATTACTGACCCACTGCAAACCGGTCATGCTGGAGGATGTAGCAGCAGCAGCAGCAGGACGTTCTCCACGGCGTCTCCAGACTCTCTCACGTCTGTCACGTGTGCTCAGTGTGAACCTGCTCTCATCCGTGAAGATCACAGGGCATTAATGGTGAATCTGCCCATCTTGGTGTTCTCTGGAAAATGCCGAGCGTCCTGCACGGTGTTGGGCTGTGAGCACAAGCCCCATCTGTGGACGTCGGGACCTAACTCCACCCTCATGGAGTCTGTTTCTGACAGTTTGAGCAGAAACATGGATATTAGTGTCCTGCTGGAGGTCGTTTTGCAGGACTCTTGCACTGCTCCTCCTGTTCCTCCTTGCACAAAGGAGGAGCGAGCGGCCCTTCTGCTGTTGCCCTCCTACAGCCTCGTCCACGTCTCCTGGTGTACTGGCCTGTCTCCTGATGTACTGCCTGTCTCCTGATGTACTGTCCTGTCTCCTGATGTACTGCCTGTCTCCAGGTGTACTGGCGCTGTTGATTTGGAGGAATGGTGTAAGGCCGGATAGGATTAATTTGTTTGCGTTTGCACTCGTTTCTCTCCTTTTCTTCGGGTCGGCGACTTTTTACTTTTGTTGTACTTTAGTACTGTTTGTACTTTAAAGCGTAAAAAACAGCCAGAATATGTTTAAATGCTCAATAAAAACATACAATGACTAGATTTCACTCCGTTTTCTGCTCTGAGTTCAGCTGATCTAGTGGATTGCCATTCCGTTTATATAAAGCTACATTATTCTGTTCAGACTTCAGTAAGTATGGTTTATTGTGATTGTCTAGTCTAACCACACCCACTAAATTGGGTAAATACATGTGTAATGTTTGAAATATTTGTTGCTAATATAAATAAACATCATTACATGGCACAGCAGTTAGTCTGTGGTATTATTTTATATGAACTTTGCTACTAAAATGACACCTTAAAAAATGTTTATTGAGGTTCTAGAGCATGTACTACTTTTGCAGTACTAATGTGTCTTATTTTATCGTTTTTATACATACAGTTTTTACAGCAGAAAACAGTTAAACTGGAGTGGATTTAATGTACAGGGCCATCTCCAAAAATATTATATCTTTGAAAAGTTACTTTATTTCAGTAATTCAGTTAAAAATATGAAACTCATATCTTATATAGATGTATTAAACACAGAGTGATCTATTTTAAGCGTTTATTTATTTTATTGTTGATGTTTATGAAGCTTATAGCCAATGAAACCCAAAAATCTGTGGATCAGAAAATTAGAATATTATATAATAAGACCAATTGGTACTTTCTGCAGTGTGGGCAGTGTGCCAAGTCCTGCTGGAAAATGAAATCTGCATCTCTATAAAAGTTGTTTTCAGCAGAGGGAAGCTGTAACATATGAAGTGCTGTAAGATTTTGTGGGAAAATAAAACTGCACTGACTTTAGACTTGATAATAAAACACAGTGGATCAACACCAGCAGATGACAGACATGACTCTCCAAACCATCACTGATCATCAGTAAACTTTACATTTCATTTAAAGTAAATGAAGGGACCAGAGTCTGGAGGAAGAGTGGAGAGACACACAGTCCAAACTGCTCGAGGTCTAGTGTGAAGTTTCCACCAATCAGTGATGGTTTGGAGAGTCATGTCTGTCATCTGCTGGTGTTGATCCACTGTGTTTTATTATCAAGTCTAAAGTCAGTAAAGTTTTATTTTCCCACAAAATTATCTACATAATATATGAGTTTCACATTTTGAACTGAATTACTGAAATAAAGTAATTTTTAATGATATTCTATTTTGAGATGGCTCTGTACAGTAATGATGCTAATAAACTATATCCCTGTTACCATTTCACGAAGTAACTTTAAAACTTTACACTGAAAACACAGGGGGAACATATTTAACCAGAGTCTGGGAAAAGTGGTTCCCCTATTGTTTAATAAAGCCATGTTGTGACAAATACTGCTTGTAAAAATAATTATTTTTTCAACAGACTTCAGTTAAATGTTACCTTGTGTTTTCAGTGTAAAAGTGGTGCAGATAGTTTTAAAGTTTCTGGGTGAAATGGTAAAAGAGGATGGTTTATTAGCATCATTACTGTACATTACATCCACTACAGCTTCATTAATAAGAAAATGATTAAAATAAAAGCTTAAGTGAAGCTTTTTTGTTGTTTTTTTTGTTTACATTTATTGACATTTAACTAATCAATAACTCATAAAGACTCATAAATCAGTTTTATCTATTATACGTCATAGTAAACAAAACTTTAATTCTTTAAAAAAATCTACACAGATTTCTCTCCTGAAAACTGTTTATCTGGGTGAGTAAAGCACTGCTGTTTATTTACAGTAAGCTTAGATTTACACATCTGTGACTGAAACGGTCGATAATGCAGACTTTACAGCGCAGCTACAAACAGAGCAGCAATGGAACTATCCGCATCACAGCAGTGCCAATATGACACGTTATAGCACTTCTCTCAGAGCCAATAGAAATAAAGCACATCACGCCCCTCGTGGGGAAAACATTCTGCTTAGTTTTAATAGAAGTGAATGAGAATTTGGGGGTCAGCGAATTTTTAAACATATTTAATATAAAAAATAAAAAGCAGCTTATTTTCATATCCTTCCTCCTGAATAAAGGATCAGATATTTATATAATCTAAATATGATTGGACTCCCTCAGTGTCTGATTTCTGCCCCAAAATCAGTGTGGAATAATGAGCTAGAGAGTGAAGAGCCAGAATCACCTATTTACACTGGTACCATTATTACCTCACCCAGATACCAGACAGAATAAACCAGTTACCTAATGTTTAGTAACACTAGACAGATGGTCATAATGTTTTAGCTTAATTTTATAAGCGCATTTATATAAGATGTAGTTCATCCCAAGGACACTAGATGGAGACAGTGCACCTTTCTCTATTGTACCTAGAAGAGTTTACAAATCTATAATTCTTATTATTTCAGCTTTATTATCACACTGTGTAAAGTTGAAATAAATAGTTACATTATTTTTACTGATTGATACAAAAGGTAAAATTTACACTATTCTTAATTTCTATTAAACATCTACCAAAAGTAGATTATATCTCAATACAAAAAGTGTGTTAATTGTGCAGAAAGTTTATTATTATGGTAAAGTTTAAAATATATAATATATGCATTTTATAAATATAAGTATATAGTTGAGGTACTGATCTTACTCTGGGAAACTCTTGTTCTAATCGAAGCTCAGTCTGAACTCAGTTTTATCAGTTAAAGCACAGCTGATAGATGATATAGAAAAGGAAAATCATAATTAAATAATTAAAATGTGAATTAAATGTGTTTCAGTTGATCTGATCGTGGTTTAATTTGATAGTAGATCCAGTTTAGTGGGAGTTTAGTTGTGGGTCAGGTGAACTGGTGGTTGTGTTACCAGAGTAAACAGGGTTAATTTAACACACAGCTGCTGCACTATGTTCACTATATGAAGTATCAGGCTGCTGAATTACAGTGAATAAAATACTTTTATTACACTTTATTCAGCTCCTCAGATTTACTCTGATTTTCCTCTAAATATAATTTTTACATGAATGCTTTGATGTGTGATTTAATAATTGTAATATGTGAAGATCAGAGTTTTTGCGATTAATAGTAGAAAGACTTTCAACCAAGACTGGCTGATTAACTACATCTGTGGTTTTATTTATTTAATTTTGATAAATTATTTATTTACATTATCGTTTTAAGATTTATATATGTAACAAACACCACACTGATAGTGTAAATGTGAAAAAAATATATAACTTACTGTGGATGATGCGTTCATTCTTGATGTTAAATGCTGCAATCTGAGGGAGAAAACACATTTAACTAATCAATAACTCATAAAGACTCATAAATCAGTTTTATCTATTATACAGCACTAAAGCATAGTTATCTTCATCAACTTGAACAATATCATGGTATTAAATATAAGTATTTTTATGTCAATACCTGCATGTAATAGTTTAAATGAGATGATAATTATATCATTATTTATTATTAAAAATATCTGCCTATTATTTGTGACTGAGACACAAAAGAATAATTTGATTAAAATAAAAAGTCAGTGTTTAATGTTTGAGGTAACATTAAGGATATTACAGCTTGGTTCTCTTTAAATGTATCAGATTCTTACTCTCGCCCAAGAACTGACTGTTCACTCGCTGCCTAATATAACTATCCACCGCTCAACAGGAGTAAAGGTAATTTATTATTTAAAGTTATTCACATCACCTAACAGTGGTTTTAATGTTATGGCCGACTCTAATACAAATGTGTGTTATTTGTTGCACATAAAACAACACTTTCCTCAGCTGTATATTGCATTTTTCTAACATAAAACACAAATATTGAAATAACTACTTAAGTAATTCAGAGCATGAGCCATTTCAGTAACAGACTTACTGTAAATTACTGTCAGTAAAATAAAACATACATATTCTGCATTTAGCTCTGAAATAGCTGAAAATATGCATTTATTCACAGAGAACTGCAGATAAATAAATGATGGGAAGGAGCCTGTCCATGAAGAGAAGCATCAATAACAGTGTTTACTGTTCACTGAAAACCAGCAGTAGAATAACAGTATTTTATTATTTAATTAGTTTAAACACTATTACATCAGAATTTACCATAAAATATAATCTGCAGGAAGGTTTAAGGAGTTTCCAGCGTAAACTCTCTGGAATCTCCGGCTGATGGAGGAGAAATATTAGTTTAAAAACCTGTTAAACTGGCTCTTAAACTGAGGTAAAACTGGAGGATAACTTACTGTACTGTACTTTACTGGGGTAAATTAATTAAAATAACAGATAGCAGTGAGAAGAACAGTGAGAATAGTGGTAATTAGTTTAATCTAAACACTTAAAACTCTTCTTATTCAGGTACAGCAGCTAATAAACGCTCTTTCTCCTCAGAAACTTCAGCAGCGTTTAGCTACAGCCAGTAATTTACCCGCTTCTGAACTTAAACTGCGCCTAAAACCAGCATTTAATTAGTCTAGATTAGTCTAAACTTCTTTAATCTCATCAACTTACCCATAAATTATTAGTGTTTCCTCCGTTTATTAAACAGTTTAAGAGAAACGGGGCTAATTCACTGCTAACTCTGTTAGCTGCTAACAGGCTAATGTGACAGGAATCTGACAGGAGAGCGTCTCGCGCCGAATCACAGCGCGCATAAAGAGCGCGTGAGGGCAGCGCTAATATAAACTACTGCTTTAAAACCACCGAAACTCACATAAAATTACCTAAAATCACCTGAAACTCACCTAACTCACCCAAAAACTCACATAAAATCGCCTGAACTCACCTGTCTCGCTGCTTCTAGAAACACCCAGCAGGAGTACTGATCTACAAATGCTGAAATAACCGAATTATTAATGATCAAACTCGCTGATCCTTCCGCCGGGAAATGTAGTGCACTGATTTAAGTGCAATATTAAATCCAAAACCTGTAATCTGTGTGTTAGTGCCAGAATTATACCCTTTAATTATTTAGCTAAAGTAAATTGGTTTACAAAATATGTTTTTATTAAATAGAAAAATAAATTATATTATTGTGGTGTCGATTAATGTTATATAAAAGAACCCAACACGAAAATTATCATATATAGCCATTAATAATGGACTTGTAATGCACTAAGACACGATTACAGGTTTTGGATTTTGTATTGCAACGAAAACATAAAAATATTAAGGATTTCAGAAGAAATTATAATATTATATACTATTTATTTTCATCTATTTGAGATGTATTTTTATTTTAAAAAAGACACGTAAAATAATGTTTAATTTATCCATATAAGCAAACTATGTCTATTAGGATTTTGTTTTGTATATTTTAAAAGATAAATAAATTAATAAATTAAGTTTAAAAATGACTCCTGATACTACTCACTACTACGAATATTAGCTTCAACAACAAACATATTACTACTAATGCACTAATATTAAACATGTTTAATAATTCTCAGATCTCACCATCCAAGATGAATTAACACTTACCCTCAAATCATACACAGTAGGGGCGCAGGGTGGTCCAGTCGTCTAAAGCACTGCCACTATGAGCAGGAGGTCGCAGGTTCGAACATGGCATCGTTACCATCAAGCTGCCGGCACTCAGAGGGAGCAAAATTGGCCCTGCTCCCTCCGGGTGGGTAGATGGCGCTCTCTCTCTACATCACTCCTACAGTGATGTCTGCAGCACAGGGCGTCTGTGAGCTGATGTATCAGAATCGAGTCGCTGCGCTTTCCACCTAGCGTGCTGGCTGCTCAGTGGCTTCAGCATGTGCTAGTCTTCACTCTCCTGGTGTGTTGGGGCATCACTAGTGATAGGGGGAGTAATTGGCCATAATTTGGGGAGAAAATGCAAACATAAGAAATAAAATTATAAAAAAAAAAAAAAATTATACACAGAAAATTCACTGTGACTACCTGATCACTCATACCAAATTCTCGAACACTAGAGGTCCCAAGCCTACGTTAGCCACAGACCTCCTCACAAACCTTCTTGCTGTAGTCGAACTTCTGATTAAACTTTTGGGACTTCAGTTTCACGCTTTTCCTGCAAAACTGCCCCAAACTCCAGCCG
Organism: Astyanax mexicanus; assembly: GCF_023375975.1. Lineage (NCBI taxonomy): Eukaryota > Metazoa > Chordata > Actinopteri > Characiformes > Acestrorhamphidae > Astyanax > Astyanax mexicanus. The sequence goes on along the minus strand of NC_064408.1, from coordinate 133,202,699 downwards.
AAATCCTCTGAGTTCATTCCTTTCCTTCTCATTCCAGACCAAGGAAATGGGAAATACTAGCAAAATTACAGAAGATACAGCCAGTCAGCTTCTGTTCCAATACTTTTTTTTAATATTATAATAATCTGATCTTCTGTATGATTAGAGCAAGCTAACAAGTTGAGTAATACGGTTAATGTTTGAAAGTGAAATATATTTATATTTATATATGATTTAATGTATATTATTTTTGTAGGTATGTGACTATAAATATTTTACATTTAAAATTTTGTTCTAGGAATCAGGTCATAAAACATTTGAATAGATATATTATAGTTTGAACAGAGCTGTAGATGTAAAAACACAGTTTTTAAAGGATCTAGTTTTATATCCAACACTAATCCAGCACACCTACTGTAGCTCCATTCAATACATGAGATTAAAAACACACATTCACACACTGTCCTGTAGAGATGATCTCAGGATGTACTGAGAGACTTTATGAGTTAAAGTAAGAAACTGATAAAGTGCTGTAAGGAACTTTACACAGACTTTTGGGTTTAATATATTCACTCTTTTTATTGTTTTATTTTTGCTACATATTTTTCCTTTCTGATCTGTTCCTGCTGTAACACTAGCTATATGTTTCCCACTGTGGGATTAAACAGATGATCTGATATTACAGTTTTTTACAACTGTTTACACACATTTTCCAAGCTCTGTGTCTATTTTTCAAAACTCTACACACAAAACCCACAATTGCTCACACAAAATGCCTCAAATCTCCAGCAAAATGACACACAACATTCAAAATGTCATCAACACATCTCAAAAGCAAGCACTGACCTCACACTGCCAACACCTTTATCATAATATGACATTTTGGATTCATGGTGTATACACTGTTGATCAAAACCTAAAGCTCTTCTTTCATTCAGGGATTCTGTGTTTATTTCCATACAGAAGTGCAGAGAGAAGGTAAAATACTCACAACACACATAAACAATTTTCAAACCCTAAATATTTATTTTTTCCAAATCAATGTTCGGATTAAGGCTGCCACCGTGAATCGACTCAAGTTTAGCTGGACCCGCAGTCCAGCCTCTCTCATGGTCAACCCATGGTTGATCACATGATCAACCAATGTAGCCCTAATCTCATCTGAGACAGCTCTCCTTGCTTCCCTTCTTTGCCTTTGTCCTCTTCCCTGTCCAACTCGTCCTCTTCCTCCCCTTCCAACTCCTCCTCCTCGAACCCGAACTCCTCGTGGACGTCCTCTGCCTCTACCAACTCTCCCGGCTCTCACTTTGTTTCATTCATGGTTCAAAACAGACATCTTGATATTTGATCTATTTATAGGCATATACTTAGCCAATGATTCGTTGGTGTTCAATACAGTAATGAGTGTTTACACATGTGAGGGGTGGGAGTGAAGCACTGGTGACTTAGTGTGGCATTTTGATAGGTTGTGTTTAAAAGATGAAATCAAGTAACTTCCTGTTTGATCTTTGTGTGTTAGGTAGAAACTTGTGTGTAGAGTTTTGCAAAATGTGTGTTTGGAAATTGAAAACTGAGTCAGACACTGAGAATTAGTGTGTGGTTTTGCAGATTTGGTGTGGGGTTATGGTGTTTGAAGGGCATGTTTAGAGAATTGTGTGACAAGTAAAGATTTAGTGTGTAAACAGTTGAAGCTGTAATGAGTGAGTTAATCTGTATCAGTAACTTTAGCTTTACAGATCAGCAGTGGAGTCTTTTAGTGCACTGCCGAGTTAAACACACTATCAGCTCATGAAATAACATCAGTATTAAAACGCTGATCTCTGCATGGAGATCTGTGAGACTCTGCAGAAGCTGAAAGATTTGTGGTGTTTTTACCGGAGATGGAGTCGCTCCACACGGTTTACACGTTATCTTATTTTTCGACGTCAGAGGAGAAATATATCACCTCTCTCTCTCTCCTCTCTCTCTCTCTCTCTCTCTCTCTCTCTGCTGAACACTGTGGAGTTAACTTCCAGTCGAGCTCCGTAAGTAACGACAGGTTAATTCCCGGGTTTTGTATTTAACCGCACTGCGCTGCTGCAGGAGAGACGGGTACTAATTGGATGACTACCCCGCTTGTCCCGCCTCTCGACCTACGCGAAAGTAAGCAGTGATTGGATCTCCTCCTTACTTGTCACTACCTTTTTACAGAACTAAATCAGTTCTGATTGGATTTCGTCCCTGACAAACATTTTCGTCTCGTTTTTATTTTTTTAATACTGTTTTTATTTAGTTATCGTCTCGTTTTTGTCTTGAAAAAAAGCTTAGTTGACGAAGACTATGACGAAAATTATTCCTCAACGAAATGAACACTGATTCTAAAGCAGTGATTGGTCGATCTCCTCTGATTTACTCTCTTAGATCTCTTAGATCATCACCCCACAATTTGCTGGCTGGATCTCAGACTCTTCTTAATTCTAAAGGGGAACTCTGGTGTGAAATTAAATAATACAGCGCTTTTAGCCAAAGCTCCCAACAAGCCACAATGCTAGGAGCATAAACTTACCTGTGGAAAGAAATCACTATTTTTACACCATTAATAAGCCTAAAGCTGTTACACACTTCATGAGTAGAATTCAGAGAGCCCTGATGTTTAAAAAAATAGGCACAGAGAAATTTTAAAGTGATCAGAAAGTTTACTAACTGTGATTTTTAGTGTTGATAATGCTGAGTTCCCTTTCACTCACAGGGTCTCGCATCACTAATCTACTCATCAATGATGTTCATAAACATCAGGACCTCAGAGCATCTAAGAGCTGTGTGGAAGGAAGAACCTGGATTAGAACTTTCAGAAGAAGAGTGGAATCATGCACTGTGAAAAGGTCCATCACTGTTTACATTTCAGTAGAAACAGAACAGCTTACTTTTATCTAAGTGTTGATAATCTTGTAATAGGTGTTGTTATAAAGCTCTATGAAATTAGAACATGTATGTTTGGAAAGTCCTGTGTTTATCCCTGTATTCAGTCATTTTATTTACTTTTAGTTATTTCTTCTTCTTTATGTAATTGTGTAAAATTCATGCATTGTATTGTTGCATGTATTTGTAAATTCAGACCTGAAAATATATAAATCAAGTAAAAAAAAGACTCAGGACTCAAATACTGCAACTCAAATACTTTATTAAATACGTAGGGGTACAGTGGGTTCTCTAAACGAGCAGATTCAACACCAGTAAACAGCAGCCAGAGAAAATCAACATACCATAAACGATATATATATATAGTACATATTACAATATATATATATATATATATATATATATATATATATATATATACTAGGGGTGTCACGATGGAAATGATGTCATGGTCTCGAGCCTCGAAGTGAAAAAGAGGATGGACGATCCCTCCCTCTAAGCTACGCTAATGGTGCAGCACACTGTAGCCGACGCCGCGGACATTGTGACTGCTCAAAGAGCAGCTCTTTCTCCAGAGAATGTGAACATTCTCATCTTCTTAAAGAAAAACTTAAAAAATATATAAAAATAACAGTTGTTTTGTCTAGCCTCAAATATGTTAATAGTTTTGGTACCTTAAGGAGCATCTTTCTCTCAGATAAAGTTAATAATATATCTTTATTAAAGAAAAAGTCTTAAAGTCTTATTTTTCATGTTTAACTGTTATAGTAGGATAGAGTTCAGTTTGTTAAGGCTCTAATTGTTCTAATATTTTGTACATGACTGTTCCTGTATTTTTGTATTATTTATTTTGTTATGTTGCACATTGCTGTTTTAATAGTGCACACTGCTGCTACCAAAAAAAGCCACTAGATGGTATTACATATATATCTTAATTAAATTATTTAAATTTGACCATTAGTGCCTAATGTGGTGTATTACAGATCACTTGTATCACTTTGCATCACTTATATCAAGCCCACCTTTTGAAGTAAGATATTGTAAATTTGATGAATCAAACCAATGACTGACCATAGACTAATCTAAAACTGGCATAGGCCTCTCTGCTGTAAAAAAAAAAAAAAGAACAAACAAAATCGAGAATCGAATCAAATCGTGACCCTAAAATCAGAAATAAAATGGAATCGAGGATTTAGAGAATCGTGATATATATATATATATATATATTACAATAATCACTAACAGTGTGCTGAATGATAAAGGAATAGGGACTTTTTTGTGATTATATATATTTATTATTGAAAGAATGTAAAATACAGTTTATCATATACAGATAAAGAATAGATGAAACAAAGGGGTTAAAAAATTAAGAAGAGCAAAAGAAAAACACAGAAAAACAAAAAGTGACGTTTAAAATTTAACCCACAGCAATGGTGACATCACACACACACACACACACACACACACTACACACACTATACACACACACACACACACACACACACACACAGGGTTATTCTATTTTACACAGAGTCACTGAGGAGCCCAAACCATAAACCCCAATCCCTGCATAGAGGGGCTGAGTAAAGGTGGTGTAGAATGTGTGTAAGTGTGTGAGAGTGTGTGAGTGTGTATCAGAGGAGACTCTGTAGAAGGACAGAGTGCCGGAGGGACAGTCCACATACACTCCTACTCTCCTACAGTCGGAGGGACGAGTGGAGAGAACAGTTCTGTTATTATTGTGAAGAACAGAGTATCTGTTATCAGTGCAGTTCAGACTCCAGGAGTTTATATTCTCTCCAAACATACAGTCTGATCTTCCTCCTTTCCTGCTGATGGTTTTATAACTCAGAGATACAGCAGCTACTCCTCTCCACTCAGCCTCCCAGTAACAGCGTCCAGTTACACCAGTATCACCAGTAACACCAGTTACACCAGTATCACCAGTTACACCAGTTACACCAGTATCACCAGTATCACCAGTTACACCAGTTACACCAGTATCACCAGTATCACCAGTTACACCAGTTACACCAGTATCACCAGTATCACCAGTTACACCAGTTACACCAGTATCACCAGTATCACCAGTATCACCAGTTACACCAGTTACACCAGTATCACCAGTATCACCAGTTACACCAGTTACACCAGTATCACCAGTATCACCAGTATCACCAGTTACACCAGTATCACCAGTATCACCAGTATCACCAGTTACACCAGTTACACCAGTATCACCAGTATCACCAGTTACACCAGTATCACCAGTATCACCAGTTACACCAGTATCACCAGTTACACCAGTATCACCAGTTACACCAGTTACTCGCTCTCTACTCAGAACCTGCCAGCACTTATCAAATCTGTCTGGATGATCAGGATACGACTGCAGCTCCTCTCTCCTCTCCACCCTCCTGTTCTCCTCACTCAGAGAGAGAAGAGGGTTTACTGTGTTTAGATCCAGTGTGAAATCACAGCCGTCTGAAAACAAGAACACACACATTACACACACATTACACACACACTACACACACATTACACACACATTACACACACACTACACACACATTACACACACTACACACACATTACACACACATTACACACACACTACACACACATTACACACACATTACACACACTACACACACATTACACACACATTACACACACTACACACACACACACTACACACACATTACACACTACACACACATTACACATTACACACACACTACACACACTACACACACATTACACACACTACACACACATTACACACACATTACACACTACACACACTACACACACATTACACACACTACACACACATTACACACACACTACACACATTACACACATTACACACACACTACACACACAATACACACACTACACACACTACACACACATTACACACTACACACACATTACAAACACACATTACACACACTACACACACATTACACACACATTACACACACTACACACACATTACACACACACTACACACACATTACACACACTACACACATTACACACACTACACACACTACACACATTACACACACACACTACAATACACACACTACACACACATTACAAACACACTACACACACACTACACACATTACACACACACAATACACACACACTACACACACATTACACACACTACACACACATTACACACACTACACACACACACTACACACACATTACACACTACACACACATTACACATTACACACACACTACACACACATTACACACACTACACACACATTACACACACATTACACACTACACACACTACACACACATTACACACACTACACACACATTACACACACACTACACACATTACACACATTACACACATTACACACACACTGCACACACATTACACACACTACACACACATTACACACACATTACACACACATTACACACACATTACACACACTACACACAATACACACACTACACACACATTACAAACACACTACACACATTACACACATCACACACACACTACACACAATACACACACTACACACACATTACAAACACACTACACACACACTACACACATTACACACACACACAATACACACACACTACACACATTACACACACATTACACACACTACACACACATTACACACACATTACACACACACACAACACACAAACAGACACACTACACACATTACACACACACTACACACATTACACACACTACAGACATCACACATTACACACAGACGACACATTAAACACACACATTACACACACACAGTGTGTGTAATGTGAGTGTGTAGTGTGTGTATGTGTGTATGGTGTGTATGTGAGTGTGTGTAGTGTGTGTATGTGAGTGTGTAGTGTGTGTATGTGAGTGTGTAGTTTGTGTATGTGAGTGTGTAGTGTGTGTGTAGTGTGTGTATGTGAGTGTGTAGTTTGTGTGTAGTGTGTGTATGTGAGTGTGTAGTGTGTGTAGTGTGTGTGTGAGTGTATGTGAGTGTGTAGTGTGTGTAGTGTGTGTGTAGTGTGTGTACGTGAGTGTGTAGTGTGTGTGTATGTGAGTGTGTAGTGTGTGTAGTGTGTGTGTAGTGTGTGTGTAGTGTGTGTATGTGAGTGTGTAGTGTGTGTAGTGTGTGTATGTGAGTGTGTAGTGTGTGTAGTGTGTGTATGTGAGTGTGTAGTGTGTGTATGTGAGTGTGTAGTGTGTGTAGTGTGCTTATGTGAGTGTGTAGTGTGTGTATGTGAGTGTGTATGTGAGTGTGTAGTGTGTGTATGTGAGTGTGTATGTGAGTGTGTAGTGTGTGTATGTGAGTGTGTAGTTTGTGTGTAGTGTGTGTATGTGAGTGTGTAGTGTGTGTAGTGTGTGTAGTGTGTGTATGTGAGTGTGTAGTGTGTGTGTAGTGTGTGTATGTGAGTGTGTAGTGTGTGTGTGTAGTGTGTGTGTAGTGTGTGTATGTGAGTGTGTAGTGTGTGTAGTGTGTGTATGTGAGTGTGTAGTGTGTGTATGTGAGTGTGTAGTGTGTGTAGTGTGTGTGTAGTGTGTGTATGTGAGTGTGTAGTGTGTGTAGTGTGTGTGTAGTGTGTGTATGTGAGTGTGTAGTGTGTGTATGTGAGTGTGTAGTGTGTGTAGTGTGTGTGTAGTGTGCTTATGTGAGTGTGTAGTGTGTGTATGTGAGTGTGTAGTGTGTGTATGTGAGTGTATGTGAGTGTGTAGTGTGTGTATGTGAGTGTGTAGTGAGTGTATGTGAGTGTGTAGTGTGTGTATGTGAGTGTGTAGTGAGTGTGTAGAGTGTGTAGTGTGTGTATGTGAGTGTGTGTGTGTGTATAGTGTGTGTAGTGTGTGTATGTGAGTGTGTAGTGTGTGTGTGTAGTGTGTGTATGTGTGTGTGTAGTGTGTGTATGTGAGTGTGTACTGTGTGTATGTGAGTGTGTGTATGTGAGTGTGTAGTGTGTGTATGTGAGTGTGTAGTGAGTGTATGTGAGTGTGTGTATGTGAGTGTGTGTATGTGAGTGTGTAGTGTGTGTATGTGAGTGTGTACTGTGTAGTGTGTGTACTGTGTGTATGTGAGTGTGTAGTGTGTGTAGTGTGTGTATGTGAGTGTGTACTGTGTGTACTGTGTGTAGTGTGTGTATGTGAGTGTGTACTGTGTGTAGTGTGTATATGTGAGTGTGTAGTGTGTGTATGTGAGTGTGTAGTGTGTATATGTGAGTGTGTAGTGTGTGTATGTGAGTGTGTAGTGTGTGTAGTGTGTGTGTATGTGAGTGTGTAGTGTGTGTATGTGAGTGTGTAGTGTGTGTAGTGTGTGTATGTGAGTGTGTAGTGTGTGTGTAGTGTGTGTATGTGAGTGTGTAGTGTGTGTATGTGAGTGTGTAGTGTGTGTATGTGAGTGTGTAGTGTGTGTGTAGTGTGTGTGTATGTGAGTGTGTAGTGTGTGTATGTGAGTGTGTAGTGTGTGTAGTGTGTGTATGTGAGTGTGTAGTGTGTGTGTAGTGTGTGTATGTGAGTGTGTAGTGTGTGTACTGTGTGTATGTGAGTGTGTAGTGTGTGTGTATGTGAGTGTGTAGTGTGTATGTGAGTGTGTAGTGTGTGTAGTGTGTGTATGTGAGTGTGTAGTGTGTGTGTGAGTGTGTAGTGTGTGTAGTGTGTGTATGTGAGTGTGTAGTGTGTGTGTAGTGTGTGTATGTGAGTGTGTAGTGTGTGTACTGTGTGTATGTGAGTGTGTAGTGTGTATGTGAGTGTGTAGTGTGTGTAGTGTGTGTATGTGAGTGTGTAGTGTGTGTGTGAGTGTGTAGTGTGTGTAGTGTGTGTATGTGAGTGTGTAGTGTGTGTGTAGTGTGTGTATGTGAGTGTGTAGTGTGTGTACTGTGTGTATGTGAGTGTGTAGTGTGTGTGTGAGTGTGTAGTGTGTGTAGTGTGTGTATGTGAGTGTGTAGTGTGTGTGTAGTGTGTGTATGTGAGTGTGTAGTGTGTGTAGTGTATGTGAGTGTGTAGTGTGTGTATGTGAGTGTGTAGTGTGTGTATGTGAGTGTAGTGTGTGTAGTGTGTGTAGTGTGTGTGTAGTGTGTGTATGTGAGTGTGTAGTGTGTGTATGTGAGTGTGTAGTGTGTGTACTGTGTGTATGTGAGTGTGTAGTGTGTGTATGTGAGTGTGTAGTGTGTGTGTAGTGTGTGTATGTGAGTGTGTAGTGTGTGTATGTGAGTGTGTAGTGTGTGTACTGTGTGTATGTGAGTGTGTAGTGTGTGTATGTGAGTGTGATATATATAGTATAGGACACAAGCCATCAAAGTGACAGGTTGACCTTTATTTGACCCCCCCCCCCAACACCTGTTCAATTAATCAATCAAGAATAATGATTAATAGTGTGTATGTGTAAGAGAATATTTTCCTGCTCTTTTTGAAAATGTATGGCTGATAGTTTCCCATCCTCCCAGCTGTTCAGACCCCCCATATCCAGATAATCAATCAATCAAGAACAATGATTAATAGTGTGTAAGAGAATATTTTCCCGCATGAGAATACTTTTACCCACAGCCAAACCTGCTCAGAGGCGCTTCTCTCTCACACACACACACACACACACACACACACACACACATACAGGCACGTACACGCGCACAGACACACACACACACAGTCACGGTTCTGCTCACACACCCGCCAGCCCCGCTTAACCAAACATTCAGTCTCTTGAGTTCACACACACACACACAGTGCAACCAATAAGGAATAATTACGTGTAGATACGTGTACATACGTAATATAACCACGCCCTTTATTCAATAAAAGCAGAGAGGTTACGGTACTCTACCAAACATTCAACAGGCGGTGGTGTTTCTAACGTTACACGGGTAAGAGTTTATAAGATATTGTTTAATTCAATTTATATATTTTATAAAACTATATCATTAAATAATTATTGTTTTATTTGATTTATTCCTTAGCAAAAGATCGGAAAACATGGATGCTCTTACAAAAGCACCAAGAAAGGAAATCGCAGGGTCTGAAAAGAATCATGTATGGCCGCTATCAGACGGTCGATTCTTTGGATTTCGTTTCCACGATGATATGAAATGCGTCACTCTGTGTATCGGTCCAACAGTAAGATTTGAGGATGCGACCGTTTTGATAACTCTTAATGGAGAGGAATGGCATAGCTTCTCAAGACATTGTTCAGTTTTTAACACCTATCTCATTTACAGAAATTGTTACTGTAAACCGGATTACCATGAGAAATTTAATTTAACATGGACACCCTATATACAAACCGGAACAATGTTGCGTTCATTCAATCTATATCCGTATTTAAATGCCAAATCGTACAATGCCAGACTTACAATTGTTCACGAAGTTACAAGTTTATTAAAACAAAACGATTTTTTTGAACAGGAATGTAAAATTGAATTTCAAAATGATGACTTCAACGCAATGCAGACGTACTTTGCAATAATAGACCGTATGTTCATTGAGAGCATCGTTGAAAAACATTAAATCTGATACAGAATTTCTGAGCTTCTGAATGCGTTATCATCAGTAAAAACTGAATAGTTTAGAGTGCAGTGTATCTCTGTGTTTGAGTCTGTGTCAGCGGCAAGATTTGTACCACGGCCTGCTGTATTGTGTTTCTGATCTTCCAGGACAGCTGCGTGACCAATTAGTGATTTCTTACTCAAGACTTGCATGCGCTTCTCAATGTATATAAACACGGAGTTTTGTTCATACGGTCACAAACATTTTCAGAGCTCAAGAATCTCTTTCGTTGGAAGATAATGGAGTCTGGTAAGTTTCCTTTTGGTCTGGATTGATTATAATTATTTTTATTATTATTCATACTAATGTTAATATAGTATGGTTATTTAGAATGTTGCTAGAACGTAATTAGAATGTCAAATAGAATACAATGTTTTTAAACCAAATTATATTATAGTAATGTTTCGTTCTATTTTTTTAAAATAGGTAACATTCAGAAATGTTTTTAATGTGAGTAATTTTATCATGATGAATTTTTAGAAATAATGTGATAAGTTATGTTTTATACTATTGGTGTAATACTGAAAATAATGCTTTTTTTTTAAAAATATTAATAAATTATTTTATTTAATTATTATTATTACACCAGGGGTCATTTATATCGAAAAACCTCCAACTCCATACGGTGAGAAAAATATATATTTTTCTAATTATTGTACACACATTCACACACACATTTTATTTTCTATATTCTCTGTTCTAAGTATGTAATGATTTAATTATTTTAGAACTGACTGCTGAAACAAGAAGCAGCAGTCCCATTTACATCACTGATACTCCACCCAACAGCTCCACAATTCCAGGTAAGTGAAACATTTTTATCAATATTTAAGTAATACAAAATATATATATGTTATTATCTATCATTTATTAAACCTGTGTATTTTCTGTTTGTTTGAACAGGGTGTGATTCTCCTGTGTATGCCAATAACGGTAATCAATCTCCATACAGTGAGCAGAAGATTTTAATTTTTTTCTAAATATTGTACACATACACACACACACACCCCTCCCCTACTCACTCGCAAGCATGATCTGCTCACACACACACACACACACACAGTATTTTAATCAATAATATTATTTATTTTTAGATGTAATCCTGAACTCTCCATCCTACTCCCCAACAATCCCTAGTAAGAAACTTTTTGTCTCATTATTATATTTTTTAAATATTGTGTGCGTATATAATATTGTAAATTATCTTATTCAATGTTTCAATGAATAGATCGTGAATCTGATCAACAATCCCCTGCGAAAGGTTATCAGTACAGCCATAATGACACGCTTTCCGGTAAATATGTCTTATAATTAAACTTGCACATACGTGTATGAAAACACATTAGTGATGAAACGTAATATATTGTTATCTATGTGTGTTTTAGATTCCGATGTTAATGCCAATGATGATCTGAGGGACGATCTACGCGATCTACGCCACCTTCACAAGTCTGTGTCTTTGACGTTCAAGAAACTCATGCGCGTGAAAACACACGGGTCAAGAGTTCAAAGTAAGCATGTTCATGCATTGTGTAAGAAACGTGTGAGCCTTTATATGAATCAATGTACTACCCTACTCAATAAACACCATGTCTAGGAAAAGGTGTGATAATTGTTTTAATGTTGAAGCCAAGAGGTGTAAAATCAGACAGGAATCTGAATATGTCCCCATCACATCCGATCATTTAACTTGTGAATGTGTATCAGATACAGAACTTACACTCAACTTACAGCATGACCATTTCCATCAGTTAAACCAAAGTTTAGATAGACTACGGAATGAATGTAATCCTTCTGTAATAGACGCTGTTAATCGGCTTAACGAAAGTTTAGCTTTAACGCCCGACCTCAATAATGTTACGGAACAGTCTGTAACAACGCCTCAAAATGTAACGCAAGAGTCAAACATAGATTTGTTTCACAATCTAAACCAAAGTTTAGATAGACTTCGGAATGAATGTAATCCTTCTCTATTAGACGCTGTTAATCGGCTTAACGAAAGTTTAGCTTTAACGCCCGATCGCAATAATGTTACAGAACAGTCTGTAACAACGGCTCAAATTGTTGCGCAAGAGCCGATGGTTGATTTGTTTCACAATCTAAACCAAAGTTTAGATAGACTTCGGAATGAAGCGGATAATGAAAATCAACATTCACACACTTTGTCATCTGGGTCTAATCAAGCTTTCAGTGTAACAGTTCACAATAACGAGAATGTACAGGATCAGATAGGATATGGTGTAGAAGGTGAAATACCGTAGGATATACATGTAAACAGGATAGACAGATTCAACACCACAGAAATTAGGCGGTCTCTAAACTTTTCCTCATTGGGAAACGTTGAATCTTTCGATGAATTTTACAACTATGTGATGGAAGTTTTTAACCAAACCGTTGAGGTAGCAAATGGTTATATTGGTCCGAAGGATTCAGTATATGTGGAAATTCAAGGAGATTCGCTCAACGTTTCAGCGAGCGTTGAAGTAATCGACGGAGTCATAAACCCTAATGATATTGTAACAATGATTGAACAAAGCATGCAGAGCAAATTTGAAATTCTTTCCGACGAAACTCTACAAATTGTGATTCGAATTGTACACCCGCCGCGCGGAGGCGCGCGCGTTAAGTTCTCACAAATGTTCAATTCAGAAATTGTTCGGAACAAATTGAAACATCTGTTTGATTTTCAAAATAAAGACAACCTCTGTTTCGCCCTATGTGTTTCCAAACTACTGAATCCAGACCTAAACGATTACCAAGTAGAGCACATTGCAAAACGGTTACAAGCCGATGTAGGGATGTCTGAAAATGACGCCGTTAGCTTTGCCGACATTTCATTGTTTGAAAAGTTACTCAATTGTAAAATCGTAGTGATGTACAGGGATGCTGTCAAAAAAGGGTACTCGTTTTTCCAAAACAGTACGATACCTCACGAAAAAACATTGTTCCTATTCCTGCATGAAAACCATTACTACGGTGTTAAAAACCTTAAGGCTGTGCTGGGTACCGGGTACGTTTGTTCTCACTGCTACGCGGGGTATAACGATGAGAATCATCATAAATGCGAGTACAGATGCAAGGTTTGTCAGGATAACGATTGTCCCAAGCTTCCTAAAAATACGGTGCAATGTCAAGACTGTTTGAGGTTATGTAGAACACCGTATTGTTACGAAAAGCACAAGGTCAAAGACGACTCTGGTAAAATTTTGTGTGAAACTAGATTCTACTGTGCACAGTGTAACACCGTGCAGCATGGTAGAAAAGGGTCCAGCAAACACAGTTGTCGCGCAAACCTATGCCGTCAATGCGGTGCTAAAGTAAACCCTGAATTTGAACACGAATGTTTTATAACGCCTCTAGAAAAGGAAAAGAACAACAAAAAGTACATTTTTTACGATTTTGAAACCAATCAAGAGTCAGGAAATCACATCGCAAATTTTATATGTTGCAGTACTTTTAAGGGTAAAGTTTGGACGGCTGAAGGACCCGATTGTGTTTCAGCGTTTTTTAAACGCTACCGTAGAAAGAAATACAAAGGCTACACGTTCTTGGCGCACAACGCTAGAAGTTACGATTCGTACATTTTATTGAATCATTTGGTCCGAGAGGGGATCAACCCCGACATCATAGCGCAAGGTGGTAAAATATTGTGCTTTGAAGATGTCGAGTTCAGACAGAGATTCATAGACAGTCTCTCTTTTCTCCCTATGAAGCTGAGCGCGATTCCCAAGGCTATGGGATTCAAGAATGAAAAAAAGGGTTATTTTCCTCATTTCTGGAACACTCTTGAAAACCAGAATTACATCGGCCCATACCCGGCAGCCAAATATTACGGTGTAGACACCATGATGGATAAAGAGAGACAAGAGTTTTTTGAATGGTACAATACTCTGTCTGGCAAGGTGTTTGACCTCAGAAAAGAGTTGGCCGATTATTGCGTGAATGACGTTCACATTCTCAGAAAGGGGTGTTTAGCATTCAGGGAGCAGATAATGAGCGGTACGGGTGTAGATCCTTTCAAATGCATCACCATAGCCAGCGTCTGTTTGAAAATCTTTAGAACACATTTTCTGACGGACAATACCTTGGCTATACCACCGCATGATGATTATATCCGCAGGCAGAAGTCGTTCTCAAACTCTGCTATTCAATGGCTCGAGTACCTCTCAGACAGAGGGAAAATTCCGATTCGACACGCTCTCAACGAAGGTGAAGTTCAAATGGGTCAATATTTTTTAGACGGTTATTTTACCGACGGCCACACGCAAAATGCTTTTGAGTTCTTAGGATGCTTTTTTCACGGATGTGATAAATGTTTCCCTGCAAACGCGCGTCACCCTCTAAGTAAAATAGGACAAACCTTCGAAGATGTTAAACAACACTCTTTGCAAAAAATTAAGAATTTGCAAAACATCTACAATATGCACGTTACAACAATCTGGGAACATGCGTGGAACGAAATGAAAAGGACAGATCAGGACGTAATAGCGTTTCTCAAACGTTTTGACTTTCCCGAGCGTTTGAAACAGAGACAAGCTCTTTTTGGCGGTCGTACAAACGCGTTACATTTACATTACGTAGCTCAACCCGGAGAGAGAATCGATTATTACGATTTTACATCGTTATACTGCTACGTAAACAAGACAAAAAACTACCCCGTAGGTCACCCAACCATCATTTTCCGCGATTTTGAACCGTTGGAAAATTATTTGCCTCTTCAGAATAAAAATTTTACCCCCTAGGGGTCTTTGGGCCCCCGTTCTCCCTTATAGGGTGAAAAACAAGCTTTTGTTCCCTCTGTGTAGGGTGTGTGCCGAGTTACAACAGCAGCTATGTTGTAAACATGCTGACGAGGAGAGGGCTCTTACGGGTAGTTGGTGTAGCGTGGAGGTTATGAAGGCTCTCGAAAAAGGCTACAGAGTGTTGAAAGTTTTTGAAATCTGGCACTTTCCTAAACAGACGCATGATTTGTTTGCCGGATACATCAACACGTTTCTCAAGACAAAACAGGAGAGCTCAGGTTACCCGTCTTGGGTAAAGGACGAATCTGATCAAAAAGAATACGTTAAAAGGTACAAGGAAAACGAAGGCATAGAACTCGATCCGTCTCGCATAGAGGTTAACCAGGCCAAGAGATCTGTGGCAAAGTTGGCGTTGAATTCTTTGTGGGGTAAGATGTGTCAGAGGTCTGATAGGATTAATACTTGTCTAATCAGCGATCCCAACCAATTTCTAGAGTTCATGTTCTCGGACACGTACGACGTAAGTCACTTTTCTTTTCTGAACCGTCAGATGGCGCTGGTTCAGTGGCGTTACGCAGACACCAGATTCATCAAACCGAGTAAAGCTAACGTGTTTATCGGAATATTCACTACCGCTTACGCTAGACTCAAGCTGTACAAGCTGATAGATGGTCTGCAACAAAGATGTCTCTATACGGATACAGACTCTGTCATTTTCAAAAGTAAAGATGGCAATTGGATGCCCCCCCTAGGCGATTACTTAGGCGAGTTAACGAGTGAAAATAATGGCCGTACCTAACTCGTTCGATGCTAGACTTCAACTTCCTTTTTCTTGTATAGTTTGTGGACCCAGCAATAGAGGAAAATCTTTTTTCATCAAAATGTTACTTGAAAATTGTACGGACTCAATGTCTAAAATTCCGGACCGGATTGTATGGTGTTACACTTGCTGGCAACCCCTCTACGACGAGTTGATGGACAAACTAAACATTTATTTTGTTCAAGGTATACCTGAATCATTGTGCGACGATGAACTTTTCCCTCCGCACAAAACAAACTTGTTGGTGATTGATGATTTGATGGAGTCCGCTAGCAAGAGTGAGGAAGTAGAAAAGGCTTTTACAAAATATACCCACCATAGAAACCTCAGCGTGATCTATTTGGTTCAAAATTTGTATTTTCAAGGGAGAAGTAGCAGAACTATAAATTTAAATACCAATTACATGGTGCTTTTTAAAAATCCTAGAGATAAGCTACAGATCAACGTGTTGGCGCGTCAGATGTACCCCCGTAACAGCAAGTACTTTTTAGAATGCTTTCAAGATGCTACCTCTAGACCCTATGGGTATTTATTAGTAGACTTGAAAGCTTCAACGCCAGAAGATCTTAGTCTCAGATCGGGTTTGTTTTTACAGGAGGTTCCTGCGGTGTACGTACCGAAGAAAAAGGTTTTCACATAATGTCCGATCGGTTGAAGAGAAATTATCAGGTTTTGAAATCGCTACATCAGGCATCACCTCGAGAAAGGAAACTTATACTGCGTCAAGCTCCCACAGACCTCGTACTAGCCATTTGTGAAATAGCATTAAATCTACTGAGAGGACGCATTCCTTTAACGGCTCAACAGTACGCTCGACTGAAAAGACAAAAAAAAGCGATTCAACTTTTTGCCGATAAAAGAAAATCTGTAAAGGTTAAAAGAAATACTATTAATCAATCCGGAGGTTTTCTTCTACCTTTGCTAAGCGTCGCGGTACCCTTCATCAGCAGCTTAATAGCGGCCCGTCAGAAATAGCATGGAAAACGCTGTGAAAATGTATCTGGTACCTCAGCAGCAACTTGATAAGATTAATTCTGTGTCGAGCGGAAAACCTAATGTTAGACAGACGGTGGAAAATGATCTGGATGCTACCATGAGACATATTCTGAATAGGTCTGATTTGATGCCTTACGAAAAGGCCAAACTTTATGCCTCGGTCTTGCAAAGATTCCTAAACATCGTCAAACAAGGAGATGAGGAAACGGCTCAATTAACTCTGTCCCTGCCCGTAGACTCTAACAATAAAACAATACCGGAGACCGATGTGGATCGCGGTGCGTCCGAAGACGTAATTGTCAAAGAAGTAATCGGAAACATTCCGGCAAGAAACAGAAAAAATGCTTCTTTCATCATGGAAAAAATATCCAAATCTAGCGACGTAGCTTCCTGGAATGATAAAGGTGAATTCATTTTCAAAGGAAGGACGATCAGGGGTTCACACGTATTGGATTTGATTAAAAACCTCACGGCCCCTCAAAAAGTGTTGGATGATCGCAGACCTTTGGGGTGGATCGAGATGTTAAAAACTGTAGCCGGATTGAATATACCCTTTTCAACTATACCTAACGTCGGCGTTCGACGTAAGATATCGGACATTAAAAGAGGCGATCCTTTGTACTCACCAAGCTCAACTTCTAAGAGCGATGACTCTGACTCTAGCATTGACACTCTTGAGCCTGTTTTCAAGTCTCCTCGTTTTACCTCAACACCTTGGATAAGTTTTTAATCGTGCATGTCTTTAAAAATGTTATAAATGATGATGATGATACAATGTAAATATTTGTTATTCTTTATTTCATTAAATGTATATACTTTAACATGTTTTACATCTACAGAGTCGTTATTTCACACTACACTCTAGTTTATGCACTGAACACATTTCACAAATTGTTTTTTATTCACTCTGGGATAAATATTTTTTACAAAAGCTTTAACCATATCATCGTTTCTTTTCAAATCATCCGTATACATAGACATAATTTGATTAAAAGAATAGCCTCTAGCTCTGTGACACAAAAAGAATACGCAGTGTTGCCCGCAGTAAGTCGAGTCACTCCTTTGAACTTGTTTTGAGTTGTGTTTTATTTCACAACAGTTCTTTTTAAAAAAAGAATGAATAGAATCATGAAAGAGTTCAGAGTTTGGCGGATTTCCGTACGAATCAAAAAATTCTCCCGAGGCGTCATCGTTGAGACATATGGCCAACCAGTGTTCTCCGGGCATGTAGCTGGGGTGAGTGTTTACGATGAAAAATGCCGGAGCGCGTTCCACCTTATTCTCGGGTAGTTCATCGCAAGGAAACACACCGTAGAATATCTTTTTCGCAGGAGGATAACTTTTCATCAGCTCGGAAAGTTCTCTGGTGTCCATAATTACTGATAATCGATGAGGACGTTTCGTCGATTATTGATTTCCAGCATAGAGTCGAAGCTGGCGTATACAATTAGATTTACCGTTCTCGGTAGAGGGTTTCTGAATCTGAGTTCCAACCTCATATTTCCCGACTTTATCAAAGATAGATGTTGTCCGCAATCATCCGGGCTCAGGTTAAAAGCTAAAAGGGTGTATCCTTGAGAATAATCCTGGCGGTTTATAGCCAAAGCTTGATCCTTTAGATTTTTCCCCGAAGCTAAAACCAACGAATGAAATTCGCGGACGGCATTACCGCTTTGAAAATTAGGTTGAAACGGTTTTGCAGGGTGCTGAACACCGTCGACGTACAAAGCAATAAACTCTGCATCATTATGTTTAAAGTTAAAAGGATTTTTATCATATGCACCGATAAATGCGTCATTATCAATCATACCAATTATAACCGTTTTAGGGAGAGGTCCGAGGAATAAATTCTCTTGGGTGCATACGCGACTCCCCACAGGTAGGCTAAAAGTCTTCATACACACTCTTTCAAGCGAGTATTTAGCCGTAGCGTTAAGTAAAGCCTGCGCATGCCCCATCTTGACAGCCGGGGAAACGGAGACTTTTTTTACGTACAGAGAAGCCGTTAGTATTTTAAGTGTGTAATCCCTGGCTCCTTCTTTCATCATGCAAAATTCGTCCTTACTTCGAATCATCTTAATTTTCAAGTCAACTCCGTTCAGTAAAAGTTTTTCTTGAAAAAATATATCGGAGTGGATATGACCTATTAAGTCAAAGATTCTACTTTCTTGGCTGTAAGAAGACCTGATTTTGAAGCCGTTGTTACGTCCTTGAGGATCGGTCGCGTCCATGTGGCCGTACGAGTCTTTGTAAAATAATCCTGCGGTGAATTGTGTATCCAAGGTATGTTTGCTATAGTTAAGAAGCAATTCCATTATTGCCCTGTAGGGGTAGGTATTACTCGACTGGCTGATGAGTCGATCTCCCAGCATGACGTCTACTTGTGAAAAAAGAGATGCTATAGGATAGTTTATTACACCCACCTTTGAATCGTTAGCCAAGTCTGTACCGTCAGAATTTTGTGATTTTACATCTCAGGTGTAAAAAAGTGTTGTTCAGATCTAGGTAGTCTTCACCATTTCCTGCCACGTAAAACTCCAAGGGTCCCTCATCAGTCAGAGCCGAAAGAGGAGGGATTTCGACGTAAGTATACTTTTCGACGCTAGTCTGCGTGTACGGCACTGTAAATAAATCTAATTCGGACTTGGTACATTCGGTTGAAAGTCTGTGAAGTAAAGCCATGGTTTTAGAAAATGTTCACCTTTCTTCGTTTATCCGAGACTGAGGGAGAGCGCTTGTTGCTCCTCCGTTTGTGTTTTTTCAATATGATCTTTTTCAGACGTCTTGCGTTTTTTATTCCCAATCGTTTTACGCATTCCCGGAGGTCTCCTAAAGTTCTTGTAGGCAAATGCCGCGAGACCGTCACCCTCTTGTTTTTGCGATTTAGATTTTACGACGTTGCTTACCACGTCGCTTACGATACTTTTTGCAGCGGTTTTTAAATGAGGTTTAGCAATCGTTATTCCTCTTTTTAAAATTGGTACCGCCATTCTAAAGAGTGATTTGAAGATCCCTCCTAAGCCCGAGCCGTACATCACCGGGGAGCCATAGTACCCCGGAAGACCGTTGCCTGCTTGATGCTTATAATAGTCCACATAGATCTGAGGGTCTACGTACCTTTCACCAATCATTGTTCAAACACGAAAGGAATGCTTTGCGGGTCTAAAATGAAGTTTAGCAACAAATTTTCCGTAGAGAAAACGAATATGTTTGTTCTGATCGGATTTTACCTCTATAACTAAATCGTTGATAAGACTCTTGCTCACAGGTACTTAATGCGGCTTGTCATAAGTTATTGTGACAATTTCATTGTTTTTCCCGCTTATATGTACGCATCTCAGTAGCGGTACAAAACTATCGCCGACCCTTTGATGATGAATAATGTCTGAATAAACAAACATGGTGTAAAATCCTGCATGAATATCGGCCAGATAGGGCGCTTCAGGGTTACTCTGAGTGAGGTCCGTAGCGTCATCCCATTGGAAACGCTCAACGAATACGGTTTTTTGGTTTCCATGCGGATTTTGTTGGTCTGAGCATTATAAACAGTAGTTAGGTCTAAAGCTAATTTTTCTAAAGTCGCATTCATTTCACGAACCACTTGTTCTATGTCACCGTAATACCCTTCACTCATATGACAGCTATACAATTCTTGATTTATTCCATCATCGTAGCGGACAAAAAAGACGGTTTCGCGATCCTTCAAAGAGTACCACGTGTGGGGGTATTGCACTTCAGCGAGAGCCACCTCCCAATCGCCCGTCAACTCTATGGGCTTTGCAAATTTAGTTGTGTAACACGAAATCTTATTGTTGGGATACACGTGATTGGAAGAGTTGCTGGGGAGAGTCACAAAGAAACTGTTCTCTTCCATGATGCGCTGTTTATGATAATCGGTCATTACAAACGAATCTACTTATTCTTTGACTATGTTCACAATGTCTTTGGCCGGGATCCACGAGTTGAATTTATCCGGCCACCCCACCCATTTCACGAAACACATTTTTTTCCTATTTTGCATCCTTTCTTGTATTATTTTTTCTATTTTAAAGGATTTGTCTTTTCCGACTATAATTTTTTGCAGTTCCGGTTCGTAAAACGTACCCGTTATTTCTTCACCGTCGGCATCGTGTAGTTTATATACCGGAGGATCTCTCGGAATCCTTTCGGAAATTGTAAAATATTCATCCGTATAGTTTTGTTCATAACCCTTTTCAAAATGTGCTTTTAGTCGCGAAATCCTGACAACGTCACCGATCTTAAACTTGAAGCGTAGTTTTTTTAACTCTCGAAGGAAACAGTCCGTACAAGGTTTTAAAAACTTTGAAGGAGTTTGTTTCATCAACCTCGACAGGTTTCATTTTGATGCTGCTGTGGTAGTTATGATTGTACGAGTGAACCAATTCCTGAACTACATCGATGTACTTTCTCGTATTAACTGCTGTAAAGTATTTCCACATTTTATTCCTCAAGGTCCTATTAAACCTTTCACAAACAGATGCTTTCTGACCCGTACCCGTAGCAAAGTGAACGATGTTGTGCTTTTTCATTAATCCTTGAAAATTTTTGTTGAAAAATTCTTTTCCTTGATCCGTTTGCAATTTTTTAGGAACACGCCCTTCCTTAAGAATAGAATTAAAAGCGTCGGTCACCTCAACGCCCGTCTTGTTTCGCAATACGCGTACCCAAGCGTATTTAGATAAAATATCTATACACGTTAACATAAATTTCATATCTTTGTTATCCTTTGACAAGTTTGACATATCCACTAAATCGGCTTGCCATTGTTCATCCATGTTTTTCACAAACACTCTGTTTGTTTTAAATTTTCCTAAAACAGGTTTGTGAAGAGTATACGCGTCCTGCGCAGACAGCCAGTTTTTAACATCTTTAATATTCGCTCTTGATCCTTTTTTCTCAAAAATTGCCCTTTGTAAACTCTCAACCCCTCCGTAAGACCCAGGGTTGGAGGGGTCATAATAAATCTTTTTCAACAAGCCCTCAGTCATTGTGCTAGGTCTCACCAATAATGGACAGAGAATAAGAATGTAATCAGCTTTTATTACTACAAACTCAAAAGCCTTGTTAAATGATACACATTTACATTATTTTGTTTTTCATTAAAAAAAGATATCAAACAGTTTACAGTTTTTTCAACATGAACATGTTTCTTAACTATCATTTTCAAAACACATGCGTCGGTTATATAGGTATGAATACACATTAAAAACTTAAACTTTAAGTAGGTCTGTGAATGACAAACTTGAAAAACTCTCCGTTCAATTACTTTGCAGAGTAGAGACGTTATCCGAACTTTTATTCGGCTATGGGTGAAAGCTTGGATGGAAGAGACGATGTTACCCATGTGAGCGCCGTTTCGGATGATTCCAGAGAACTGTGGAAATCCCAGTACTCAACAGTGTCCTCGATCACCGTATCGTTGTAGATAGACGCAGTTTTATGCTTAATGTCTCTCAGAGCCGTCTTGAAGTCAGGTTCGTCTCGCAGTTGGCACACTGTAGTTTCAGCCGCTGCTTGGATTTTTTCCAGAGACGGTACATGTGAGATACCGCACAACTTTAGAGCTCTGGCCAAGGTGTATTTCAACCAAGGTCTAAACAACTTTGTCAAAAGTCTTTTAGCGTTGATGTGCAGATAGAAGTCTTCAGGATCATACAGACACGAATGTTGTCCCTGACTCGGGTGATCGGTGGCGCATCAGTTGCAATGCTCTCTCAGATCCTTTTCAATGATTTTGTCCAGCAGATCCCCGGTGACAGCGCGGATGATGGAGAGCATGGTCGTTCCGATACATCCATCGATGTCATCCGATGTACCCGGTTTGGTTGATCCTGGGGTAAGACCCTCCATGACCGGAGAGTACGAGTACAGGTTTAAGAGTTCTTGAGTCATTTCAACCGCGGATTACCCCCGACACAGCAGCGTGTATAGAACAAGTATGACTCGTAGATAGAGACGGTCTTAATTTATTAGTTAGATAGTATGGTAGGCGTTGCTTACGTTTGGACTCCGCCCCAGGCTCTTTCACATACATTTCACATACTCTTTCATGAAACCCCATATGGTCTAGCGGTAAGGATTCCTGGCTTTCATCCGGGCGGCCCGGGTTCGACTCCTGGTATGGGAATAGTATTTTTATGTATTTATTTTTAAATTACTAATTAAATAACTCTTAAACACGTGTAAACACTACAAAAGTTTCTACATAACATCATTATTTTGCTTGATGATGCACGACATGCATGGTGTCGGCTATGTTTGAAATCTTGCGATCTTCTGCTGTGACATACACAATGGTGATTTCACGTTTAGGATACTCTGCGAAAGGATTGTCGGTGAGAGAATCAAAATAATCATTCAGTCTCATCTTAAGTTTCTCCAGTCTCTTAATGTTATACACTGTTTGACGATTATGCAACATTCTCTCATGTTCTCTTTCCAATCATTCCACTTCAGCTTTATGAAGGAGTTGGCGGTTCGACTCTGATCACTGTTTGATGGCTCAAAGCGTACTTCTTCCATAGACATGATAGTAACGACTGAACCGTCAATCCTGGAGATTTTTAGTCCGTAACAGAGTTCTGATGACTCGCACGGGGCTATCGAAATATAGCAAGTCTCAGACTCTGTATGCGATACGGTTCTAGAGTTCATAACTCCTACCAATCCTTCACAGTGGTTTGTGAAACACTCCCAATCTCCTATTTGAAAAGTGATTCGACATGTCGCATCTTCAAACATCTCTGTTGGTCCGGTAAGCAGAGTAACATGGTACACATCTTTGTGGAGACAGAATCCAAAGAATCGACCGTCTGATAGCGGCCAAGCACGCATTTTTTCAGACTCAGACTCAAGAGACTGAATGTTTGGTTAAGGGGGGCTGGCGGGTGTGTGAGCAGGACCGTGACTGTGTGTGTGTGTCTGTGCGCGTGTACGTGCCTGTATGTGTGTGTGTGTGTGTGTGTGTGTGAGAGAGAAGCGCCTCTGAGCAGGTTTGGCTGTGGGTAAAAGTATTCTCATGCGGGAAAATATTCTCTTACACACTATTAATCATTGTTCTTGATTGTTTAATTATCTGGATATGGGGGGTCTGAACAGCTGGGAGGATGGGAAACTATCAGCCATA
This sequence comes from Astyanax mexicanus, assembly GCF_023375975.1. NCBI lineage: Eukaryota > Metazoa > Chordata > Actinopteri > Characiformes > Acestrorhamphidae > Astyanax > Astyanax mexicanus. The sequence continues at coordinate 133,178,562 of NC_064408.1, read as the reverse complement.
CATTTTCCAAAAGAGCAGGAAAATATTCTCTTACACATACACACTATTAATCATTATTCTTGATTGATTGATTATCAGAATATGGGGGTCTGAACAGCTGGGAGGATGGGAAACTATCAGCAATACAATTTGAAAAAGAGCAGGAAAATATTCTCTTACACATACACACTATTAATCATTATTCTTGATTGATTAATTGTCAGGATATGGTGGGCCTGAACAGCTGGGAGGATGGGAAACTATCAGCAATACATTTTCAAAAAGAGCGGGAAAATATTCTCTTACACATAAACACTATTAATCATTATCTATGATTGATTGATTGAACAGTTTTTTTGGGGGGGGGGAGGGCGGGGTCAAATAAAGGTCAACCTGTCACTTTGATGGCTTGTGTCCTATACTATATATATAGTGTGTAGTGTGTGTATGTGAGTGTGTAGTGTGTGTAGTGTGTGTATGTGAGTGTGTAGTGTGTGTATGTGAGTGTGTAGTGTGTGTAGTGTGTGTATGTGAGTGTGTAGTGTGTGTAGTGTGTGTAGTGTGTGTATGTGAGTGTGTAGTGTGTGTAGTGTGTGTATGTGTGTGTGTAGTGTGTGTAGTGTGTGTATGTGTGTGTGTAGTGTGTGTATGTGAGTGTGTAGTGTGTGTAGTGTGTGTATGTGAGTGTGTAGTGTGTGTATGTGAGTGTGTAGTGTGTGTAGTGTGTGTATGTTATTAATAAACATTGTTATTTAATAATAGGTCTTTGCTTCTTCAGTGTTGTAATGTTAATTTACATAATTCTGAACAGATTTCGCTCATTTAAAAAGCCTGAAAAAGTTTTTAAAACGCTCAGTTTTAACTTGTTACTCATGAAGAAATGTGGGGTTTAAATCAGGCTCGGGTTCATAATGACAGTTTATGGGTCGGGCTGGATTCTTTGGGTCTGATCTTAACTCTAGCGTACACTGTGTGATTATTTTAATGGAGAGCGTTGTGGATAACTCACACTGCACGTTTGAATGGTTTGTTGTGTTTGAACAGCGACAGATGCAGCTGAAGCTCATTCTCACTCATTCTCTCTCTAATCGTACAGTTTTAGAAATAAAAAATCACATCGAGAAACTGAGTTCAGACAGAGATAAAACTCAGTTCAGTTCAATAAACCTAAGATGAGTTCATCAAATATTGTAGAAGATAAAGAAGAGGATGAGCTTTTGCTGATTCCATCATTTAAAAGTGAAATGTAATGTAATGTACGTGTGTGTGTGTTTGTGTGTGTAGTGTGTGTGTGAGTGTTGTGTGTGTGTGTGAGAGAAAACTTACATTTCTTTAATCCAGGTTTGATTCTTATTTCGCCTCCATGTTCCATTCTAAACACACACACACAGATCAGCAGGGTGTGAGAGTGAAATGCAGAGTTTCTCTCTCTGGGTTTATATTAGTGAACATGGTGAAGGAATATGAAGTTCTGGATTTTCCTGATACACAATAATTAACGTTAATCCTTAAGAAGAAACACCCACTCCTTTATAACACCATTAACACAATTAGAGGAAACCAGAGCCTCAGATTTAAATTTTAATATCTAATAACAGATTCAATATGCTGTCACACTTTAGCTTCTTCTTTTATTCCCAGCCTCTAGGGGGCGTGAGGGAGAATTATAGGGTCTCTGTTTAGAACAGGTAAAGAAGTAAAGGCTGAACCATAAAGATCCAGCTACAAAGGAAACATGGAGTCTTCAACTTTTAACCAACAAACATGTGGACTTTACTTTACTCTAAACTCTGATGAGCTCAATCCATTTTATTAACACCTGAAACGCTGTAATTTATGAATAACGAGGGTTCATCACGCTACGAAATCTGTAGTCCAGAACCCTAATCTTTATGTTCTGTTTATGGGCAAATTCTGATCCTGAACTTGGATTATTATTATTCCTGTGTTGATCTGAAGCTGGATAATATGAGTTGCTTTCACCTTATATAATATATAATTTCAGTTTATAATAGAAAATTCACAACAAAAGGCTAAATACACCACATCTGGATAGGCACTGTGCACTTTATTATTAAAAATATATTAACTCAACTGAGAAAATGTAGCTCATTCTAACACAGGGTAACTTTGGACTCTTTAAACAGTTGATCACTCTTCTTTTATCTTTAACTGACCCTCATCACTCTATCTAACATCTGCAGCACACCTGAATCTTCCCCCTGAGTACTTCTTCATACCTGAGTGTCTCCAGTGAGCAGTGTGGATCCTCCAGTCTGGCAGAAAGCAGCTTCTCTCCAGACTCTCCTGGGTGGTTGTAGGTCAGATCCAGCTCTTTCAGGTGGGAGGGGTTTGAATTAAGAGCTGAAGCCAGAGAAGAACAGCCTTTTTCTGTGATCATACACCCAGATAATCTAAAGAGAGAGAAAATTAGAGTAAGTTATTAACAGAGAGAGAAAGAGTGACAGAGGCAGACTGAGAGAGAGATTATACACTTCTGTATTAAACAGAACACACAACAAACTACTCTAGTCTCTAGGAACACTGGAAAATGAGTCATGAATCCTCTTAAACTTTGTAAATATTGTAATTAGTAATATAATACAGGAAATTGTCAAATCCTGCACCTAACAGCTGGGGTTATGCATAGGGCTCAGCCAGGATCTACTACTCACTCAACTAACAACAATAGCCAAAACCACCACAATCTGATACTGGCTTGACAAGGATCCAGAAGCACAGCCTAACACTATGTTCATGGTCCATCGCCTCAACTGCCAAGTAACAGACCTACCGAAAAATAACCAATGAACAAACAGAATCCCTCCTTAATCTAAGCTCACTTCCTTAATCTATGGCAACAACACACTAACCACAGCACCCTACCTAAGCACAATCACACACAATAAATGACATAAGTTGCGTGAGCAGAACACAGCAACCACTACCATCTGATACTGGCTCGACAAGAATCCAGAAGCATAGCAAACTATGTTCATGGTCCGTGCCTCAACTGCCAAGTACTCAGACGTCTGCAAAAACTCATTACAAATTACAAATTACTACAATAACAGCAAGACCACACCAATTCCCTTCATCCAAACTCTAACACAAACTTCAGTGCAAGCTCTTCTCAGGGGTCTTCAGGTAGGCACCTTCCTTCGTCAGTGTTTCGCTTAATTAGGCCCACAACACCTTCAGAAGGCTCAACAGTGAAGTCTGGCGTCCCAGACCCACCACCCTCCAAGCCTGCTATAGAAGCACAAACTCATTCCCTTCCCCACATAGCCTCAGCCCTTCTGAACCACAACCACTGACTAGATCTTCAGCTACATCTGACAACTCCTTCACTACTGTCCTCAGCACACAACCTCTAATTCCGAATTCAGACAGTAGTCTTGTGGCAGACTTCGCAACAAAGCCTCTAGTACCTACCTCCACCGGTCTAATATACGCTTGCTAGGGTTGTCACGATACCAAAATTTTGACTTCGATACCGATACCAACTGTAGTATCACGATTCTCGATACCAAAACGATACTTGGAAGAAAAAAAACAATAAAAATATCTGAACATAAAATGTTTATTTTTGACTGAACTGGATTGAACACTGAACAATCGGTGCAAAAGTTTTTATTCTAAAATGAAACATTTGAACAAAAAACAAGTTTCGTTATTATAACCTTAACTAAGATAAGAGATAAGATAATCCTTTATTAATCCCACAATGGGGAAATTTACCATGTTACAGCAGTGCAGAGTAAAGGACAGAGAAACAGGTCAGGAAAGGTAAATACAAATAATGATAAATCTATATATACAGAAAACCTATTGTAGGAAAATATATAAAGAGTTTAAAAAATTATATATAGTAAAAGAAAAAAATATATATACATCTAGTGCATAGAGATATGATTATGGTAGGATGGACCAGTATTATTGCACAAGAGTAACAGTGAATAAATATCAAATAAATAATAGATAAAAACAAAAGTGAGAAAAAAAATATTGCACATTAAATAAATTGCACAAATGATGATCACAGTACTCATAGTGAGATGGATATTGCACACGGTAAGCATCACAGCTACACTGAGTAGTATGTAGGTTTGTATGAAGTCCTGAGATAGTAAACTAGTGTTTACTGGGAGCGCGGTGTGTTGTAAATCTGATGGTGTGTGGAACGAAGGACCTGCGGAATCTCTCCTTCACACAGCGTGGGTGCAGCAGCCGGGTACTGAAGGAGCTGCTCAGTGCTGTCAGAGAGTGATGCATGGGATGGGACAGGTTCTTCAGCATGTTGCTAAGCTTAGTCCTCATCCTCCCGTTTCCCACCACCTCCACTGGGTCCAGAGGACACCCCAGGACAGAGCTGGACTTCCTGATGATTCTGTCCAGTCTCTTCCTGTCAACGGTGGAGATGCTGCTGCCCCAGCAGACCACTCCATAAAAGATGGCTGATGCCACCACGGCATCAAAGAAGGTCCTCAGTAGTGTCCCCCGCACGCCAAAGGACCGGAGTCTCCTCAGGAGATGCAGTCTGCTCTGACCTTTCCTGTAGAGAGCAGCCGTGTTGTCAGTCCAGTCCAGCTTGTTGTTAAGGTGGACACCTAGGTACTTGTAGGACCTCACTATCTCAATATCCGAGCCCTGGATGTTCACAGGCACCGGAGGAGAGTGTTTGGTCCTGCGGAAGTCCACCACCAGCTCTTTGGTTTTTCCTGCGTTGATCTGCAGGCAGTTCCTCTGGCACCATTTCACAAAGTCCTGCGTCAGTTCTCTGTACTCCTTGTCATCTCCATCACTGATGAGTCCGACGATAGCAGAGTCGTCTGAGAACTTTTGCAGGTGGCAGCTGGCAGAGCTGTACTTGAAGTCTGCAGTGTAGAGGGTGAACAAGAAAGGAGCAAGAACTGTTCCCTGTGGAGCCCCCGTGCTGCAGATGACCATGTCAGACTGACAGCCCTGCGTCCTCACATACTGCGGTCTGTTAGTAAGATAGTCCAGAATCCAGGTGGTGAGGTGATGGTCCAATCCTGTGACCTCCAGCTTGTCCTTCAGGTGCATGGGTTGGATGGTATTGAAAGCACTGGAGAAATCAAAGAACATGATTCTAACAGTACTCCCAGCATTCTCCAGGTGGGACAGAGATCTGTGTAGCAGGTGGATGATGGCATCTTCCACTCCAATGCCAGGTTGATAGGCAAACTGAAGTGGGTCCATTGATGAATTCACCAGGGGGTGAAGGTGGATGAGGAGCAGTCTCTCCAGGGTCTTCATCAGGTGAGATGTAAGTGCCACTGGCCTGTAGCTGTTGAGGTCTTTTGGATGCGGGGTCTTTGGAATTGGTACCACACAGGATGTTTTCCACAGCTGTGGAACCCTCCCTAGCCTCAAGCTCAGGTTAAAAATGTACTGGGTCACAGTGCACAACTCGTTGGCACAGGTCTTCAGAACTCTTGAGCTGATGCCATCTGGACCCGCAGCCTTTCTGACCTTGATCTTCTTGAGTGCACATCTCACCTGGGATGTTGTGAGTGTGAGGCTGGATTGTGGGGGCTGAGTGCTGGAGCTTGTGTCAGCAGAGGATCCGTCTGGTGGTGACTTTCGGTTGAGAGAGGGAGGGGTGGGTGTAGGGCAGCATGCTGGTAGTGCCAGATGGGGAGATTTCTGCAGTGATGTTTGTGCAGTGGGGGGAGTAGGTGCGTGATCAAACATGTTGAAAAACAGATTGAGTTCGTTTACCCATTTTTGATCCCCCACTGCCTGAGAGTCAGGTTTCCTGTTGCTTGAAATAGTTTTGAGGCTATTCCAGACTCTGCTGACATTATTGTGCTGCAGTTGGTCCTCCATCTTCCTCCTGTAACTGGCTTTACCATCCCGGATCTTTCGTCTTAACTCCCTCTGTGCAGATTTCATTCTGTCCTTGTCACCTGATTTAAAAGCCCTCTTTTTCTCCTTCAGGAGAGCTTTAATATCAGGGTTGATCCATGGTTTGTTGTTGGAGAAACACCGCACAGTTTTGGTGGGTACAGTGTTCTCCACACTCCACAAAGTTGACATAGTCCGTTATGCAGTGTGTAAGGCCCTCAATATCGTCCCCGTGAGGATCACACAGTTCCTCCCAGAGTGTCGTGCTGAAACAGTCCTTCAGAGCCTCTTCAGTCTCTGCAGTCCATTTCTTCACAGTGCGGGTGACAGCTGGTTCTCTGTGTACGAGAGGTTTGTACACAGGCAGGAGATGAACCAGGTTGTGGTCTGATCTTCCTAGAGGGGGGAGGGGTGATGAGTCATATGCCCCCTCTGTATTGGCATAGAACAGGTCCAGTGTTTTATTGTCTCTGGTGTGGCAGGTAACGTACTGGGTGAAGGTAGACAGGGTTGAGGATGGAGTGCAGTGGTTAAAGTCTCCTGAGATCACAAGGAGGGCCTGTGGGTGTTGGGTCTGAATCCTGCTCACAGCTGAGTGCAGGACGTCACAGGCAGTATCAGCGTTAGCAGACGGCGGCACGTACGCAGTTATCGCGATAGAGTGCGTGAATTCCCGTAGTCATGCTAACGGCTAACAGTTCAATGTCCTTGTAGCAGATTTGCTCTTTAATAGTGATGTGCCCAGGATTACACCATCTATCATTCACAAACACTGCCAGTCCTCCTCCTTTCCTCTTACCACTCTCCGCTGTCCTGTCCGCCCGTATGAGGTGAAATCCATCCAGAGAGACGAGCGTGTCCGGAGCTAGCGCTGTTAGCCACGTCTCTGTAAACAGCATAACGCTACACTCACGGAATTCCCTCTGGTGTCGGGTCAGCGCCGCCAACTCATCCATCTTATTGGGGAGAGCTCTCACATTCCCCATGATGATAGAAGGAAGAACGGGTTTGTAGCGTCTCCTTCTCGCGCGCCGCTGAGCACCCGCACGACACCCCCGCTGCCTCCTCTTTAGCTCACGGGGGATCTCGGGCTGCTCCCCTGGAGGTAGCCTTGTTATGCTAAAGGCTAACAGCTGATCCCGGCTATAAACAAAGAGACCGTCTGCTGGATCCGCGGTCGTGTGTGTAATGTGCTAGAAAAACAAAACAAAGAAAAGCACAAGCTTGACCAGTTTAGTGTCCATGGTGTGCGGACAGTTTAAAAAGTACTTAAACTTAGAGTTCTATAAAAAAAAGAGAGAAAAAACAAGAGAAAAAGCTCACAAAGAGCAGGAGCTGCTGTAACTGGCTGCCACTCGAGCGGCGCCGGAAGATTAAACACATTATCAAACAATATTAAACAGATATAAACATTTACCGTGTGCGCCTTGTGTTAGCTATGGTTGTTGTTCTCCCTCTGCTACTAAGACTGGTAGTTTCAAAGCATGCTGTCATTCTAGAGAAGCTAATGTTTAATTTTAGATCAAATTTATATCTCCTTCAGAAATAATCTTATTCAAGATGTTTATCATTTTACTAAATTTTAAACACTGACGTTTAGCAAACAAGTGAACATTTTACACAACTTTTCATTCCATCTTAAATATGGCAGCTTGACCAGCAGAATCAAAGGGTTTAATTTTATATGCAATCATATAATTCAATTCTCAGATATGGAATTCCATAAGACTGACCTGAGAATCTGTAGTTTACAGTGTGAACTTTTCAGTCCAGCAGAGAGCAGCTCCACTCCTGAATCCTGCAGGTCATTGTTACTGAGGTCAAGCTCTAGCAGTGCTGAATCCGAGATGAGTACTGATGCCAGTGTTTCACAGGCGTTTTTACTGAGACTGCAGTGATCCAACCTTCACATTTAATATTATAATTAGCTTTCAGAAACTCTAAAATGAAGTAATTGCTAAACCTATAGGGTAAAGGGCATTTACCTGTACCTAACACAATCAATTTTTATTAGTTTAAAGAATATCAGTATAATTACAGGCTCAGTGTATGTATAAGGAACAAAAGGCAGCTTAAACATGTTATATAGCCTCTAGTATAGCATTAATATTTAGTAAGACCTGTTAACAATATCACATTTCTATTACACTTTGTATATCAACCTTTGTGCAGTTTAGTGATTTAAGATTGTTTTGTTTAGTTATGTCTGGAATCTTTTAAATGTATAATTATAATCATCAGATATATCATTATTATTATTATTATTATTATTATTATTATTATTATAGAATAGTTATTTACTACTATATAAAAAGTATCCCTAAGGAAAATAGTACTTACAGAGCTCGCCGTGTGTTTTTCACCACAGGCAGTAATCTCCTCAGTCCTTCTTCTGATGCTCTGTATTTTTTCAGTTCAAACTTCTCCTGAGTCTCCTCTGACATCATCAGCACAAATATCAGAGCTGACCACTGTGTGGATGAGAGTTCCTGTGTTGAGAGTGTTCCTGAGTTCAGGAACTTCTGGATTTCTCCTGTGAGTGAGGTGTCTTTCATTTCACTTAGACAGTGGAAGAGATTGATGGTCTTTTCAGAAGATTTCTTCTTTTTGAGTTTTCTCTTAATGTAGCCTATAGCCCCCTTCAGATCCTCTTTATTTATCTCTATTTCTGGCTGTAGACTCTTGAGGAGCCTCTGATTGGACTCCAGAGTGAGGCCAAAGAGGAAGCGGAGGAAAAGGTCCAGGTGTCCATTTTTACTCTTCATGGCTTTCTCCACAGCTGTCTTCAGAAGATTATCCAGTGTGTGTTTGTACCTCCATTTTATTTTCTCCCACCAGGTCTGGAAGAGTGGATTACTTTCATCACTGGATGTGATGAAAACAAACACAGCAGCGAGGAACTCCTGGAAACTCAAATGTACAAAGCTGTAGAACTTCTCATCCTTTTTAAAGATCTGGGTACAGACTCCAGAGTGCACTACGGCTTCTTCTACCTCAATATCACACTCTTTCAGATCTTCCTCATAGAATATGAGCTGTTCTTTTTGTAGCTGAAGAAAGGCTAATTTTGCCAGTTTCAGTACACTCTCAGCTTCAATTTTTTCTCTCTTAGATGATGGAACTGCACCATCCACGTTCTGTTCTATGTTGTATTTCTCACTCTTCTGTCTTGTGTGAAAGATCAGGAAACGAATGTACATTTCTGTAAGAGTTGTGGGAGCATTTTCCATCTCTTTGTCTTTCTTAATCATTTCCTGAAGAACAGAGACTGAGATCCGGCAGAAGACTGGAATGTGACACAAGATATGAAGACTTCTTGCGGCTTTGATATGTGAAATGATTCTGCTGGCTTCATCCTGGTTTTGGATTCTCTTTCTGAAGTACTCCTCCTTCTGTGAGTCATTGAATCCACGGATTTCTGTAATGATCAGGAAGTATTTACGTGGGATCTGATTGGCTGCTGCAGGTCGAGAAGTTATCCAAATAACAGCAGTGGGAAGCAGCTCTCCTTTAATGATGCCTGTTAGCAGTTTATTCAGAGAGATCTTCGCTTGTGCATTTAATACTTTCTCTTGATTGAAGTTTAGAGGAATTTTGCTTTCATCCAGTCCATCTAGAATCAAAGCTACAGTGTACTTACCTTTTAAAATCTCCATTACATCTTCTATGTAGAGTTCAGGGTGAAAATAGTGTAAAAGATCTGAAAGCCTGAGGGAATTCTCTTTAATCAAATTCAGCTCCCGAAAGGGAAGAAACAGAATGAAATCTAAATCCTGGTTGTGCCTTTCCTCAGCCCAGTCCAGAATAAACTTGTGTACAGAGGCTGTTTTACCTACGCCAGCAATTCCCAGTGTAAGAACTTTTGTACCAGACTTATTTTCTCCAGACTGCACTTTAAAAATTTCACTGAAGTTGACTGATGTTTCTCCTGGTTTGGGATAAAATCCTTCCATCTGTCTCACTTCATGCTGAGCGTTTACTCCTCCTGTGCAGCCTTTAATCACATAGAGTTCAGTAAAAATGTCTTTCAGAGGAGCATAATCCCCTTCCTGTGACGTCCCTTCATAAAGGTTTGCAAATTTCTTCTTAAACTCCTCTTTTAGTTTTAATTGCATTTTATCTGATGCAAGGAAAAAAAATTAAATATAGTGACTCATTGTCATTAATCAAAATATTTCACTTTCTGTGTAACATCATTGCATTACATTTTATAATGTAAATACATATTTAGTAGCTTTTAATATTATTAAAGACAAGATAAGACTAAGGTTCACTACAATAGAATATAAAATATAAAATCATAGCACAAATGTGGCTAATTTTCTGCATATAACAGTATAACACACAAACTGCATTACACGCCAAATGCAAAGAAAAAGTGCATATCACTACAGAGTTACAGTATATTAGAAAGGCCATGGTGTTTATTGGTAATGTTTCATGGTCATTGGTAATGTTCATGTATTAACACAGAATAGCAGTGATTATTTAATGAGTTTACCTGCAGTCAGTGTAGTAGAAGAGGCTGCTGAACTCTCACTCATTACCTGTCCTCCACCTGCTCCACCTGAGGGAGAGCACAGCAGTACAGAATAAGAAACAACATCAGATAATTCAATCACAAAAACACTGAACTGAGCACTAGTCTTTATTATTACTCAACTAAATACAAAAAACTAAATGAAACAGTCTAAATACACAGGTTCTGTTCTGTAAAATGTTAATTTCATTTTTTGTCAATGTACATTATTCTTTAATAATTTATATATAATTGTATCCCTAGTTGAAAGGCCAATTACCCCATCCACTCATTGGGACTCCCCCTATCACTAGGAGGGTAAAGGCCAGAGCACGCCTCCTCCAATACATGTGATAATGCAGCATCACAGTTAGCTAACAGAAGCCACAATGAGAGTGATGAGAGCTGCTGATGGAGAAGCAGCATAACCTACTGTACTCTCTCTCTCTCAGACTCCGGCTGCTGAAGGAAGAGCAGCATGATCTACTGTACTCTCTCTCTCTCTCTCTCTCAGACTCCGGCTGCTGATGAAGAAACAGCAGCATAATCTACTGTACACTCCCTCTCTCTCTCTCTCTCTCTCTCTCAGACTCCGGCTGCTGAAGGAAAAGCAGCATGATCTACTGTACTCTCTCTCTCTCAGACTCCGGCTGCTGATGAAGAAACAGCAGCATGATCTACTGTACTCTCTCTCTCTCAGACTCCGGCTGCTGATGGAGAAACAGCATGATCTACTGTACTCTCTCTCTCTCTCTCTCTCTCTCTCTCAGACTCCGGCTGCTGATGAAGAAACAGCATAATTTACTGTACTCTCAGACTCCGGCTCTCTCTCTCTGCAGTAGTGCCTGTGTTTAAGGGTTCATATGCTTGCATCTTTATAATAATCAAATAAATATAATCTAACAAATATATTCATTATTTATTCTGTTTTTATTTGTATCAGAACAATCTTAATAAAACTGACCACAGTGTAGTAAAATTATACAGAAACAAAAAAAAATCTATTTGTGTACTTTTTACAATCACTGTCTGAGAAAGGCAGTAAACAAGTTTTTTCCTCTTATTCCTCTTTTACTTTACCTTTTATAGTTTTCAGATGTTTCAGATATTTTTACCTTCATGCTGAGATTCAGCTCCAGTGTGAATATGAACTGGTCCATTAAACACATTTCCATGTAGAACAGGTGCAATGACATTCCCTCCAGTCTGAGCTGTGGTGTTCTGGACCAGTTCACTGGGAGCTGTGGGGTTCTGGGTTGTGGTGTTCTGGACCAGTTCACTGGAAGCTGTGGGGTTCTGGGTTGTGGTGTTCTGGACCAGTTCACTGGAAGCTGTGGGGTTCTGGGTTGTGGTGGTCTGGACAGGACTGATTTGATCTGTGTTCAGATGAGAGCAAAAGTCTGAGTTTCAAGTGTATCAAAATTCTCAGAGTCAAAACTCAGAATCAACCAAAGGTGGATAGAGTAGCCAAAGGCAGAACTTTTGTAAAAGTAATTTGTACAAAAATTATTTTGTTAAATAACTGAATAATTGTCAGTCCTGACTTTGTCAGTCTGCCTATTCAGGACAACTGTCCCCCCCAAAGACTACATTTCCCAGCAATCTCAGCCCATGAACTACAATGACTCGGCTGAACACGTGACTCTGCAGCGTTCAGCCTTTCTCACATTCTGATTACACATTTCCCACACCTGTTTGCACCTGTATAAATAGCCCTCTGTTCCCTTTGTTCCTCGCCGAGTATTAACTAGTTTTCTAGCACTGTTATGACGCGTTTTCCTGACTTTCTTGAATTCTTGTTAGAATAGAGAGAGAGTAGATTTAGTAGAATAGAGAGTAGATTTAGTCCAGGGTGTAGGGAGTGATGTGGGACGGATCTGTAAACTCTGATGTGGGAAGAGCACTTATAACTATGCTTTATAACAAGAGGATGAGGTAAACGTGAGGAAAACTAGGTGTCTTTTCTCTAAACATTGCATTCGGGTTCGGGGCTCATTAAAAATCGTTCAGCCCAGGACAGATGTTGCTCCTGGTGAACGGACTTGTACAAGGTCCTGAAGGAAGCTTTCAGAGATGTGTTTGAATTAAGCAACAGAAAATGTGCATTGAATTAAAAATGACTCATTACTTATAGTTGTAATGTGTAACGTGAGGAACAAAAGTGAATATAATGGAGTAAAAGATTTCTGACATCACAAATGTACTCAAGTAAAAGTGTTAAAAACATAATGTAATTAAGTAAACGTAGCATGTTACTACCCACCTACCAATCAATTATTCTCTGTCAGCAAAAAAATGTTTTGGACAAAATGTGTGAGAGTGGACCTGGAAGAAGCGCTAGAGAAAACTTAAATCATGTTACCTTATGATTTCCAATATTTGTTCATTAGTATTTCTTTATTTTATCTGAATACAAGAAACTATATAAGACATTAGTTAAAAAAATGATTGATCTTGTCCAAGAAAGTGTCACGATTGACCCTGGCGGTTCGCCTCCCAGACACAGGAGGTCGCTCTCTCCTCAGTATTAACTTGCACACCTGTTTTGCTTCTGATCTAATTCTCTCTCTATTTAAGGACACCGCACCTGAGCAGAGGTGCGACGTCTTGTTTTTTTTCTCTACAGCATTTCGAAGCATTTCTTGTTATATCGTGTGAATTCTGGTTATACTGATCTTGTTCCGTTTTTTGACTTCGATTTTTGGATTTCCCTTGCCTGATTTGTTTGCCTGGTTATTTTTATTAATAAACCTGCGTTTGGATCCCACGGTCTGGTCTTGTGTGACATAAGACGTCGCCGAGCATGGATCCAGCAGGAATGGAACAGCGGATGGCCAACCAGGAGCAGAAGTTGGAGGAACTAGTTCAGCTGGTCCAAGGTGTGTTACAGCGCATTGCTTCCCCCACAACAGAACAACAACCGGTGGCTGAGGCAGGACAAGCTGTTGCTAATGAGGCGCTGGCTAACCCCCCCTCCTCCTCCGCTTTTATAGCTGTTCCTGAACGCTACGACGGCTCTCCGGACACTTGTAAGAGCTTTCTAATGCAATGCACTCTGTACATTAACCACAACGCACACCAATTTCCCTCTGAGACGGACAAGATTCATTTTGTCATGTCACTACTTACCGGTAAGGCCAAGGAGTGGGCTACTGCCCTGTGGTCTTCTAATAGTTCAGTGTTATGCTCAGAATCCGAGTTTTTGTCGCAGTTCAAAGCAGTGTTTGATCACCCGGCCGCCGGAAAAGAGGTGGGCTTAAGACTGTGCGAGCTCAGACAAGGCACCCGTTCTGCGGCTAGTTACGCCCTAGATTTTCGCACGCTCGCAGCCGGCAGTGGGTGGAGCGAACCCGCGCTGCTCACTGTGTTTCAGCGAGGGTTAAGGGAGGACCTTCAGGCTGAACTCGTTTTTCGCGGGCAGGAACTGACTCTGGATCAGTTCATTCAGACAGCCATTTCCATGGACAATTTGCTGCAAGGCAAACGCAGACTAACACGTGAGCCGAGACCACTCACCAGCGCCAGCCTCTCCACCCCCGCCCCCCAGTGTGAAGCAGAGCCCATGCAGCTGGGAAGAGCACGCCTCACTCCAGAGGAGAAGCTCCGCCGACGCAGGCAAGGTCTATGTTTATACTGCGGCCGTGCCGGCCATATCTGCGCTTCCTGCCCCGTCCGTCCCAGTGCTACTGGGGCGGCAGAGGTGAGTCTGACTCAAATCTCTGTTACTCCTAAACATATGATGTTGAAAGTTCAGATTGCTGTGGGTTCAGACAAGTTTTTTGTTTCAGCCCTTGTAGACTCGGGAGCAGCAGGGAACTTCATGGATGTGAATCTGGCCAAGCAACTGCAAGTACCACTTCAAGCCATGGTCACTCAGCTCAGGATCAAAGCCTTGGATGGACGACCACTGGGGTAAGGAACTGTTTCCAAAAGTACAGATGAACCGGTAATGCAAATTGGCCTCTTTCATGAAGAAAGATTGACTTTTTTAATTATTGACTCTCCCGAACATCCCATAATCTTGGGGTACCCCTGGTTAGCCCTACATGACCCCTTGATCTCTTGGAAAATCGGAGAAATTACTAAATGGAGTGACTTTTGTCTTGGGCACTGTATGTCTATTAATTGTTTTGCCACTTCTGTAGAGAGTCCAGAGTTACTTAATCCCATTAACAGCCCTGCTTATTATTATGATCTAAGGGAGGTATTTAGTAAAGAACGCGCCACTAAACTTCCCCCACACAGACCATGGGATTGTGCCATAGATCTCCTTCCCAACACTATGCCACCACGCAGCAGGGTGTATCCCTTATCAGAACCAGAAACCCAGGCCCTAGAAACTTACATAGATGAGGCTCTTGCTATGGGCCACATTAGACCCTCCACTTCACCTTGCGCTGCAGGGTTTTTTTTTGTTGAAAAAAAAAGACGGAGGCCTTCGCCCATGCATTGATTATAGAGGTCTTAATGCTATCTCAGTGAAATACCCATACCCCTTGCCCTTGGTCCCCTCAGCACTAGAAAAGTTGAGAAATGCAAAGATTTTCACGAAACTTGATCTCAGAAGCGCGTACAATTTAATTCGCATTAGGGCAGGAGATGAATGGAAGACCGCCTTTGTCACCACTAGGGGGCATTATGAGTACCTTGTGATGCCATATGGCCTGGCTATGGCCCCCTCAGTTTTCCAAGCTTTTGTAAATGAGGTGCTCAGGGACATGATTGACAGATGGGTCATAGTATTTATAGACGACATCTTAATTTACTCCTCCACTCTCGAGGAACATATTAACCATGTTAGAGCAGTGTTAAAGCGTCTCCTTAGTAACCAGTTGTTTGTCAAAGCTGAGAAATGCCTGTTTCATGTGCATGAACTATCATTTTTGGGGTACAACATTCAGCCTGGAGGAGTAAGTATGAACTCTGACAAGGTGAGTGCAGTTGTAAACTGGCCCAGACCCAAGACAGTCAAGGAGTTACAGCGTTTTTTGGGGTTTGCCAACTTTTATAGGCGATTCATTAGAGGGTTTAGCTCCACTGCTGCCCCACTCACCACCATGCTCAAGGGTAAAAGCAAAACCCGCAATTGGTCTACAGCTGCAGAACAGGCTTTTTTAGCTCTAAAAACCAAGTTTACCACTGCTCCCATACTTAGACACCCTAATCCAGAGTTACCTTTTGAGGTGGAAGTTGATGCATCAGATACAGGAGTAGGGGCTGTACTATCACAATGCTCAGGCATCCCACTCAAATTGCATCCTTGCGCATACTTTTCTCGTAAGCTTAGCGATGCTGAAAGGAACTATGACATTGGAAACAGAGAGCTTCTAGCCATGAAATACGCCTTAGAAGAATGGCGTCACTGGCTAGAGGGAGCTAGCCACCCATTTGTAGTATACACTGATCATCGTAATTTAGAGTATATTAGAACAGCCAAACGATTGAACTCTAGACAGGCTCGTTGGTCGTTATTTTTCAACCGTTTCGACTTTTCAGTGACCTATCGTCCAGGCTCTAAGAATGTTAAGGCAGATGCTCTCTCCCGTATGTTCTCAGATTCCGACCAGGCTAACAGTAGCAAACATGAGACCATCCTGTCCCCCTCTTGTGTTGTAGCTCCGGTAGTTTGGGATATTGATACCGAGATCCAACTAGAATTGGCAAATGAACCCACCCCAGATAATTGTCCAGTCGGGAAATCGTTCGTCCCTACTTCCCTGCGTAACCGTGTTCTCAATTTGGTACATTCCACTCCCAGTTCTGGTCATCCAGGTATAGTTCGCACTGCTGAGGTACTACACCGCAAGTACTGGTGGCCCTCTTCTATGGAGGATGTTGCACATTATGTACAAAATTGTGAAACCTGTGCTCAGTGTAAAACGCCCCGTTCACCTCCTGCAGGTTTATTAGTGCCTTTAGAAATCCCACGTCGCCCATGGTCACACTTAGGCATAGACTTTATCACTGACTTGCCTCCCTCTAGGGGTTACAACACCATTCTTGTCATGATAGACCGATTCTCCAAATCTTGCCGGCTAATCCCACTCAAAAAACTCCCCACTGCTTGGGAGACAGCAGAAGCTTTGTTGGAGAATGTGTTTAGATTTTTCGGATTACCAGAGGACATTGTATCTGACAGGGGCCCGCAGTTTACCTCCCGAGTATGGCATGATTTTTGTAAAACACTTAACATTCATGTAAGCCTTACTTCAGGATATCACCCTAATTCAAATGGCCAAGTAGAAAGACTTAACCAGGAGATTGGACGTTTTTTACGCTCCTATTGTTCTCGCAATCAAAACGATTGGAGTTCCTTCATCCTTTGGGCGGAATATGCTTAAAATTCTTTGATCAGCTCCTCCACCGGACTAACACCTTTTCAGTGTGTTTTGGGATACCAACCCCCATTTCTCCCTTTTGACACAGAATCTAGTCATATTCCTACAGTTACTGAGTGGAAGGAGAGGAGTGAACAAACCTGGGAGGAGGCTCATGTGCGGCTCCAGCGTGCTGTTCGCCGGATGAAGACTCAGGCTGATCGAAGAAGAAGGGCAGCTCCAAATTTCCAAATTGGACAAAGGGTCTGGTTGTCTACAAGGGATTTGAAACTGAAACTTCCCTCAAAGAAGTTAAGTCCTCGCTTTATAGGCCCCTTTAGAATTGTCAAACAGGTTACACCCGTGTCTTATCAGTTAGCCCTGCCAGAAAATTATCGTATTGCTCCCACTTTCCATGTCTCTCTGCTCAAACCTGTTTCTTCTTCTTTCCAGAACCCAGGGTCAGTGACTGAGCCTCCGCCCCCGCTGGACATTGATGGTGCTCCCGCCTTTAGTGTAAACTCTCTTTTGGACTCCAAGCTCCGTAGGGGTCGACTCTTCTATCTAGTGGACTGGGAGGGTTACGGTCCGGAAGAACGGTCTTGGGTTCCAACCTGTGACATCCTTGACCCTTCTTTGATATCTGATTTTCATAGGGATCATCCCAATCGGCCAGCTCCCAGACCCAGAGGTCGCCCCCGGCGTAGAGTTAGAGAGTCGGCGGGAGCCGACCGTCAGGATGGGGGTGATGTCACGATTGACCCTGGCGGTTCGCCTCCCAGACACAGGAGGTCGCTCTCTCCTCAGTATTAACTTGCACACCTGTTTTGCTTCTGATCTAATTCTCTCTCTATTTAAGGACACCGCACCTGAGCAGAGGTGCGACGTCTTGTTTGTTTTCTCTACAGCATTTCGAAGCATTTCTTGTTATATCGTGTGAATTCTGGTTATACTGATCTTGTTCCGTTTTTTGACTTCGATTTTTGGATTTCCCTTGCCTGATTTGTTTGCCTGGTTATTTTTATTAATAAACCTGCGTTTGGATCCCACTGTCTGGTCTTGTGTGACAGAAAGAAAGAGAAAGGAAAGAAAATGGGGGAGGAGCATCTGCTACATCACCTTTTTGATCTGGATCGTCCTCCAACACTTGTGGATCACCTTCCATCCTGTAGGACTGCTCCTGTAGAAGGAGAGTAGATTCAGGTTTAGTGGAGGATTTCTGGTAAAGATGTAGAAGTTCCTGGATTTCTGAAGGAGGACAGAACCCATGTTTTAATGTTATTAGTAACATCTACAAAACACCAACCGCTCCTACTTTAAGAAGCTTTACTGGATCAGTGATGGTCAGGAGTGAAGTGGGAGTTTGAGGAGAATTAGGTCAAACAAACAACATAAAGAAACAAAAAGAAATCAGACAACACAGTAATTTTCATTACATTTTAATAAAATAATTCTCCAGTTTAGGATAATATTAACTGTACATATTGAAACTGTAGCAGAGGAGTGTTAAAAGTAAAGATCAGAAAGTTCATATTAAAAGACATTGTTCATGTATCCTGTAGAATCCAGAGAGAAAGAGTAAAAATAAAGAGTGTAATTAAATGAAATGATCTTACCTGCTGTGAGCAGAGCTGTATCAGTCCATGAGCTTTTAGTCCTCAGCTTCTAAACTCCTGTACTTTTACATCTGGAACAGAGGATAGAATTTAGCTTTTAGATCATTCTGACCATAAACTTTCCATATAAAACTTCTTCTGATCTGTAGAGGAAGCTTTTAAAGCCAGACTTCAGTGCAGCTCCGTTATAAAACTGATGATAAAAGAGAGCAAGCAGATCTGCGTAACAGGAAACAGTTTCACAACTCAAACTCAGACACAGCTACATACAGGAAGCCCACCGATGCAGTATGAATTCAGTTCTGTATCTGTTAGAGACTCTCAAGGTATTAGATCAGAGTAGAAATAGAAGAGAACAGTAGAGTTACAGAAGCAGATCTACAGAAATCCAGTGAAGTGGGGGAAACCGGTGAAGTTTAGAATACGCTAATTTACAAGGAGATTTACTATAATAGATTTGTAGTGTTTTGTGAAAATTTTAACTTTTGAAGAAATCCACTAGAAGTTGTGCTGACTAGAAATATTTAGTTCAGAGAATTATTTTTATGTTTAAAAAAAAATCTCTTTACATTTTTCGTTTAAGTCTGATTAAATTCTATGAAATGTTTATTGTATAAATTCTGCTGACTTTCCTGTAGCTCCTTCGACACTGAGGCCAGGCAGTTCAATATTATATAACACACTCACACACACACACACACACTCACACACTATACACACACACACACACACACACACACACATACACACACACACACACACATATATATATAAATCCCAAGAGAAGCAGCAGCAGACTGTGGAGAATGACGGTGGGAGGGGACGCCCAAAGTACCAAAGCAAATATCGTCACGACCACCATCAGGTAAAAACGCCTGCAGAATTGTTTAGTATGTTTAGTATTATTATAATTATTAGTGTAATGTTGTGGTTTGTTTGCTTCGGTTGTTGAGTGGTTGTTGATTTTATTCCAGAGGTTTATAATGGGGTTCAGGGATGGAGATTGTGCTGTAATGACAGGATCTTGATCTGGTGGTCCTTCTTCCACACCTTAATTGATCTGTGTGGAATTGAACATTGTCCTGCTGGAAAAACAGAGTTGGGAAACATTACTAGAACGGAATAAATTAAGTTTTATTCCAGGATAATCTTGTATGCAACTTGATTCACATGTCATTCACAAATACTAAACTGCCCAATTCCAGCCTTGCATCTCCAGATGATCACCATCCTCCACCATGTTTCACAGTGGGTGCAGGTACACCTCTGCAGATCTCCATCTAAACATTTGATGGCCAGGTCTTTGAGCAAAGCCTTGAGGCTCATCAGAGAAGATGATCTTACTCCAGTCCTCTATAGTCCAAGTCTTATGATGTTTTACAAACTTCATCCTGGCTTTTCTTTGCTTCTCATTGAAAAAGGTCACTTGATGTAGTCCTGCAGTTGCTAACTGACATTTAGGTAAATTGATGGTCAATCTCCAGACCTGAACCCCATTAAAAAACTCTGAATGTAATCATGTAAGATGTAAGATGGTAACAAGCCATCAAACAAAGCTGAACTGCTTGAGTTTTTGGGCCAGGAGTTGAATAAGGTTATTCAAAAGCAGTGTGAAAGACTTCATGCAAGCTGTGATAAAGAAAATGGATAATTTCACCAAATATAGATCTCTGAACTCTAGAAACATTAGCATTGTTGTTTCTATATGAATATGAACTTTGCATTGTTTAAGGTTTAAAAACACTGTACCGTTTTCATTATTTTGAGCATCTGCAAATAAATGCTCTGAATGGCAATATTTGTATTTGTAACCTGGGAGAAATGTTGTAAATAGTAAGTTATGAAAGATGGAAACCAGTGCAGAAATAAAACCCACAGCTCAGCAAAGGGCAGGGCTACTGTGGTCGATTTCACTTCCGCTTATGAAGGATTTTAGTTTCCTTCAGTCACATGATCACTTCTGAGAAACCACACTCAACCAGATCTACAGCTCCAAACTTAAATTAGCACTTCTTTTATAAAATTAAGAGCAGATTTATGGTATTATTATAAATATACATTAACCTTAAATATATATATACACAATCATGTGTGACAGGATGAATTATTATTAGTATTATTTCTTATTAAAGCACTATTTTATTAGTAGTATTAATTGTTAGATTTTTAGTCAATTAGTCAGTTGTTTAGAGGGTTGATGATTTGTTTAGTTAACTAATGTAATGGTTTAATAAAAGTAGAGATCAGCTTATTCCAGTTCTTCAGTTTTATTACTCAGTGGGAATTGTTGGCGTCTGATCATTTGAGAAGCTTCTTTTTGGCGCTTCCATCCGTGTTGATTAAATGGGTGCAGTAAAGCTGATATGGTTTCTATCTGCATTTATTGGTGAAATAAAGCTGCTGTTTTCTCTCTTTTTCTAATTTGAGTGAATTCTTGTGAAAAGCTCAGCTGTCAGACAGAACTTGTGCAATTTAGGAAAGGATGAAACAGAAACTTCAAGTGAATCCAGAGCAAAATGTTATTGCTGAGCTGAATTGTAGTATAAGTTTGTGTTGGGTTTTTATTTATTTTTTAAGATTTTTTTGTTGTTGTGATTTTTTACTTTACTAGATGAGCTACAGGTGCTGTTAAGTACCACTAAGCAGCTTGTTGTTTTTAATATTAAATTTATTTCTACTTGGTATTGCTTGAATTTTACTAAATAAACTTGTTTGTTGTCTTCGCTGTTCTTTTGGGTACCAGCAAACCTGTCTCTATTTAACATATTTGGGTGCAATTCCTAAAGTAGCGTAGTTGGCTACATTGTTTAATACTCTGTAACTGAGTTATCTCTCTGTACTGTTACATTAGCTATAGCTCTACATTATCTCTCTGTACTGTTACATTAGCTATAGCTCTACATTATCTCTCTGTACTGTTACATTAGCTATAGCTCTACATTATCTCTCTGTACTGTTACATTAGCTATAGCTCCACATTATCTCTCTGTACTGTTCCATTAGCTATAGCTGCACATTATCTCTCTGTACTGTTACAGTAGCTATAGCTCCACATTTTCTCTCTGTACTGTTACATTAGCTATAGCTCCACATTTTCTCTCTGTACTGTTACATTAGCTATAGCTCCACATTATCTCTCTGTACTGTTACATTAGCTATAGCTCCACATTATCTCTCTGTACTGTTACATTAGCTATAGCTCTACATTATCTCTCTGTACTGTTACATTAGATATAGCTCCACATTATCTCTCTGTACTGTTACATTAGCTATAGCTCTACATTATCTCTCTGTACTGTTACATTAGCTATAGCTCTACATTATCTCTCTGTACTGTTACATTAGCTATAGCTCTACATTATCTCTCTGTACTGTTACATTAGCTATAGCTCCACATTATCTCTCTGTACTGTTAAATTAGCTATAGCTCCACATTTTCTCTCTGTACTGTTACATTAGCTATAGCTCCACATCATCTCTCTGTACTCTTACATTACATATAGCTCTACATTATCTCTCTGTACTGTTACATTAGCTATAGCTCCACATTATCTCTCTGTACTGTTACATTAGCTATAGCTCCACATTATCTCTCTGTACTGTTACATTAGCTATAGCTCCAAATTATCTCTCTGTACTGTTACATTAGCTATAGCTCACATTATCTCTCTGTACTGTTACATTAGCTATAGCTCCACATTATCTCTCTGTCCTGTTACATTAGCTATAGCTCTACATTATCTCTCTGTCCTGTTACATTAGCTATAGCTCGACATTATCTCTCTGTCCTGTTACATTAGATATAGCTCCACATTATCTCTCTGTACTGTTACATTAGCTATAGCTCTACATTATCTATCTGTACTGTTACATTAGCTATAGCTCCAAATTATCTCTCTGTACTGTTACATTAGCTATAGCTCCACATCATCTCTCTGTACTGTTACATTAGCTATAGCTCCACATTATCACTCTGTCCTGTTACATTAGCTATAGCTCTATATTATCTCTCTGTACTGTTACATTAGCTATAGCTCTACATTATCTCTCTGTACTGTAACATTAGCTATAGCTCTACATTATCTCTCTGTACTGTTACATTAGCTATAGCTCACATTATCTCTCTGTATTTTTACATTAGTTATAGCTCCACATCATCTCTCTGTACTGTTACATTAGCTATAGCTCCACATTATCTCTCTGTCCTGTTACATTAGCTATAGCTCTACATCATCTCTCTGTCCTGTTACATTAGCTATAGCTCGACATTATCTCTCTGTAATGTTACATTAGCTATAGCTCCACATTATCTCTCTGTACTGTTACATTAGCTATAGCTCTACATTATATATCTGTACTGTTACATTAGCTATAGCTCCACATTATCTCTCTGTACTGTTACATTAGCTATAGCTCACATTTTCTCTCTGTACTGTTACATTAGCTATAGCTCCACATTTTCTCTCTGTACTGTTACATTAGCTATAGCTCCACATTTTCTCTCTGTACTGTTACATTAGCTATAGCTCCACATTTTCTCTCTGAACTGTTACATTAGCTATAGCTCCAAATCATCTCTCTGTACTGTTACATTAGCTATAGCTCCACATTATCTCTCTGTACTGTTAAATTAGCTATAGCTCCACATTTTCTCTCTGTACTGTTACATTAGCTATAGCTCCACATCATCTCTCTGTACTCTTACATTACATATAGCTCTACATTATCTCTCTGTACTGTTACATTAGCTATAGCTCCACGTTATCTCTCTGTACTGTTACATTAGCTATAGCTCCACATTATCTCTCTGTACTGTTACATTAGCTATAGCTCCAAATTATCTCTCTGTACTGTTACATTAGCTATAGCTCACATTATCTCTCTGTACTGTTACATTAGCTATAGCTCCACATTATCTCTCTGTCCTGTTACATTAGCTATAGCTCTACATTATCTCTCTGTCCTGTTACATTAGCTATAGCTCGACATTATCTCTCTGTCCTGTTACATTAGATATAGCTCCACATTATCTCTCTGTACTGTTACATTAGCTATAGCTCTACATTATCTATCTGTACTGTTACATTAGCTATAGCTCCAAATTATCTCTCTGTACTGTTACATTAGCTATAGCTCCACATCATCTCTCTGTACTGTTACATTAGCTATAGCTCCACATTATCACTCTGTCCTGTTACATTAGCTATAGCTCTATATTATCTCTCTGTACTGTTACATTAGCTATAGCTCTACATTATCTCTCTGTACTGTAACATTAGCTATAGCTCTACATTATCTCTCTGTACTGTTACATTAGCTATAGCTCACATTATCTCTCTGTATTTTTACATTAGTTATAGCTCCACATCATCTCTCTGTACTGTTACATTAGCTATAGCTCCACATTATCTCTCTGTCCTGTTACATTAGCTATAGCTCTACATCATCTCTCTGTCCTGTTACATTAGCTATAGCTCGACATTATCTCTCTGTAATGTTACATTAGCTATAGCTCCACATTATCTCTCTGTACTGTTACATTAGCTATAGCTCTACATTATATATCTGTACTGTTACATTAGCTATAGCTCCACATTATCTCTCTGTACTGTTACATTAGCTATAGCTCACATTTTCTCTCTGTACTGTTACATTAGCTATAGCTCCACATTTTCTCTCTGTACTGTTACATTAGCTATAGCTCCACATTTTCTCTCTGTACTGTTACATTAGCTATAGCTCCACATTTTCTCTCTGAACTGTTACATTAGCTATAGCTCCAAATCATCTCTCTGTACTGTTACATTAGCTATAGCTCCACATTATCTCTTTGTACTGTTACAGTAGCTATAGCTACACATTATCTCTCTGTACTGTTACATTAGCTATAGCTCCACATTATCTCTCTGTACTGTTACATTAGCTATAGCTCCACATTTTCTCTCTGTACTGTTACATTAGCTATAGCTCTACATTTTCTCTCTGTACTGTTACATTAGCTACAGCTCCACATTTTCTCTCTGTACTGTTACATTAGCTATAGCTCCACATTATCTCTCTGTACTGTTACATTAGTTATAGCTGCACATTATATATCTGTACTGTTACATTAGCTATAGCTCCACATTATCTCTCTGTACTGTTACATTAGCTATAGCTCCACATCATCTCTCTGTCCTGTTACATTAGCTATAGCTCTACATTATCTCGCTGTACTGTTACATTAGCTATAGCTCACATTATCTCTCTGTACTGTTACATTAGCTATAGCTCAAATTATCTCTCTGTACTGTTACATTAGCTATAGGTCCACATTATCTCTCTGTACTGTTACATTAGCTATAGGTCCACATTATCTCTCTGTACTGTTAAATTAGCTATAGATCCACATTTTCACTCTGTACTGTTACATTAGCTATAGTTCCACATTATCTCTCTGTACTGTTACATTAGTTATGGCTGCACATCATATATCTGTACTGTTACATTAGCTATAGCTCACATTATCTCTCTGTATTGTTACATTAGTTATAGCTCCACATCATCTCTCTGTACTGTTACATTAGCTATAGCTCCACATTATCTCTCTGTACTGTTACATTAGCTATAGCTCCACATTTTCTCTCTGTACTGTTACATTAGTTATGGCTGCACATCATATATCTGTACTGTTACATTAGCTATAGCTCCACATTATCTCTCTGTACTGTTACATTAGCTATAGCTCACATTATCTCTCTGTACTGTTACATTAGCTATAGCTCACATTATCTCTCTGTATTGTTACATTAGTTATAGCTCCACATCATCTCTCTGTACTGTTACATTAGCTATAGCTCCACATTATCTCTCTGTACTGTTACATTAGCTATAGCTCCACATTTTCTCTCTGTACTGTTACATTAGCTATAGCTCCACATTTTCTCTCTGTACTGTTACATTAGCTATAGCTCCACATTTTCTCTCTGAACTGTTACATTAGCTATAGCTCCAAATCATCTCTCTGTACTGTTACATTAGCTATAGCTCTACATTATCTCTCTGTACTGTTACATTAGCTATAGCTCCACATTATCTCTCTGTACTGTTACATTAGCTATAGCTCCACATTATCTCTTTGTACTGTTACAGTAGCTATAGCTACACATTATCTCTCTGTACTGTTACATTAGCTATAGCTCCACATTATCTCTCTGTACTGTTACATTAGCTATAGCTCCACATTTTCTCTCTGTACTGTTACATTAGCTATAGCTCCACATTTTCTCTCTGTACTGTTACATTAGCTACAGCTCCACATTTTCTCTCTGTACTGTTACATTAGCTATAGCTCCACATTATCTCTCTGTACTGTTACATTAGTTATAGCTGCACATTATATATCTGTACTGTTACATTAGCTATAGCTCCACATTATCTCTCTGTACTGTTACATTAGCTATAGCTCCACATCATCTCTCTGTACTGTTACATTAGCTATAGCTCCACATTATCTCTCTGTCCTGTTACATTAGCTATAGCTCTACATTATCTCGCTGTACTGTTACATTAGCTATAGCTCACATTATCTCTCTGTACTGTTACATTAGCTATAGCTCTACATTATCTCTCTATACTGTTACATTAGCTATAGCTCACATTATCTCTCTGTACTGTTACATTAGCTATAGGTTCACATTATCTCTCTGTACTGTTAAATTAGCTATAGATCCACATTTTCTCTCTGTACTGTTACATTAGCTATAGTTCCACATTATCTCTCTGTACTGTTACATTAGTTATGGCTGCACATCATATATATGTACTGTTACATTAGCTATAGCTCCACATTATCTCTCTGTACTGTTACATTAGCTATAGCTCACATTATCTCTCTGTACTGTTACATTAGTTATAGCTGCACATTATATATCTGTCCTGTTACATTAGCTATAGCTCCACATTTTCTCTCTGTACTGTTACATTAGCTATAGCTCCACATTATCTCTCTGTACTGTTACATTAGCTATAGCTCCACATTTTCTCTCTGTACTGTTACATTAGCTATAGCTCCACATTTTCTCTCTGTACTGTTACATTAGCTATAGCTCCACATCATCTCTCTGTACTGTTACATTAGCTATAGCTCTACATTATCTCTCTGTACTGTTACATTAGCTATAGGTCCACATTATCTCTCTGTACTGTTAAATTAGCTATAGCTCCACATTTTCTCTCTGTACTGTTACATTAGCTATAGCTGCACATTATATATCTGTACTGTTACATTAGCTATAGCACCACATTATCGCTCTGTACTGTTACATTAGCTATAACTCACATTATCTCTCTGTACTGTTACATTAGTTATAGCTGCACATTATATATCTGTCCTGTTACATTAGCTATAGCTCTACATTATCTCTCTGCACTGTTACATTAGCTATAGCTCTACATTATCTCTCTGTACTGTTACATTAGCTATAGCTCCACATTATCTCTCTGTACTCTTACATTAGCTATAGCTCCACATCATCTCTCTGTACTGTTACATTAGCTATAGCTCCACATTATCTCTCTGTCCTGTTACATTAGCTATAGCTCTACATTATCTCTCTGTACTGTTACATTAGCTATAGCTCTACATTATCTCTCTGTACTGTTACATTAGCTATAGCTCACATTATCTCTCTGTACTGTTACATTAGTTATAGCTCCACATCATCTCTCTGTACTGTTACAGTAGCTATAGCTACACATTATCTCTCTGTCCTGTTACATTAGCTATAGCTCCACATCATCTCTCTGTACTGTTACAGTAGCTATAGCTACACATTATCTCTCTGTACTGTTACATTAGCTATAGCTCCACATTATCTCTCTGTACTGTTACATTAGCTATAGCTCTACATTATCTCTCTGTACTGTTACATTAGCTATAGCTCTACATTATCTCTCTGTACTGTTACATTAGCTATAGCTCTACATTATCTCTCTGTACTGTTACATTAGCTATAGCTCACATTTTCTCTCTGTACTGTTCCATTAGCTATAGCTCCACATTTTCTCTCTGTACTGTTACATTAGCTATAGCTCCACATTATCTCTCTGTACTGTTAAATTAGCTATAGCTCCACATTTTCTCTCTGTACTGTTACATTAGCTATAGCTCCACATTATCTCTCTGTACTGTTACATTAGCTATAGCTCCACATCAGGCAGAAGAGTGAACAGTCCTTGCTGGGGGTGGGTAGAGTCTTTGAGGATGGAGGCAGCTCTCCTGAGGACTCTCTGGTGGTAGATGCTCTGCAGAGAGGGCAGTGGAGTTCTGATGATCTTCTCCGCAGTCTTTACCACTCTCTGCAGGCGTGTACGGTCCGTCGCAGTAGTGTTGCCGTACCACACGGTGATACAGTTGGTCAAGAGGCTCTCAATAACACAGCTGTAGAAGTCGCAGAGTATCTTGGGAGACATCCTGAACTTCCTCAGCCTCCTCAGGAAGTACAGCCGCTGTTGAGCCTTTTTGACCAGCTGTGTGGTGTTCAGTGTCCACGTGAAGTTCTCACTGATGTGGATGCCCAGGTATTTAAAACTGTTCACCCTCTCCACTTCAAGCTCCCGGATGAACAGTGGCTGATGAGGTCTCCTCTCCCTCCTCATATCCACTATCAGCTCCTTCGTCTTGTCTGTGTTGAGGGCGAGGTTGTTGTCCTCACACCATGACACCAGTCTTGTCACCTCCCTCCTGTAAGCCGCTTCATCTCCGCCACTGATACGTCCGATCACTGCGGTGTCATCTGCAAACTTCAGGATGATGTTGTCCTTATGGGAAGCGACACAGTCGTGGGTGAACAGGGTGTAGAGGATAGGGCTGAGGACACATCCCTGTGGGGTGCCTGTGTAAGTGGTGATACTGGCTGAAGTCCTGTCTCCAATCCTGACAGACTGAGGCCTGCCAGTCAGGAAATCCAACAGCCAGCTGCAAAGGGTCGGGTGCAGTCCGAGTACATACAGTTTGTTTGTGAGTTTGTGAGGAATGACCGTGTTAAAGGCAGAACTGTAGTCCACAAAGAGCATCCTGATGTAGGAGTCTTTGTTTTCCAGGTGGGAGAGAGAGTAGTGGAGGGCAGCAGCGAAAGCGTCTGAGGTGGATCTGTTGGGACGGTAGGCGTACTGCAGGGGGTCCAGAGTGTCCGGTATGCTGCACTGGATGTGATCCAGAACCACTCTCTCAAAGCACTTCATAATGATCGGAGTGAGTGCTACTGGCCTGTAATCATTCAGGCAGGTTGGGGGGCTCCTCTTGGGGAGGGGGACAATAGTTGTGTTCTTGTAGCAAGTGGGAACAATACTCTGGCTGAGGGAAAGATTAAAAATGGAGCTGAAAATGTTAGCCAGTTCGTTAGCACATGCTCTGAGGGCCCTTCCAGGAATGTTGTCTGGTCCTGCCGCCTTGCGGGGGTTGATCTTCCTCAGAGCTCTGTATACCTGGCCTAAAGATACTGTCAGAGGGGGGGAGGGGGGTGTGGAGGGCTGTGTGTGCCTCTCGGTGGTAGTGCTGGGAGTTTCAAAGCGGGTGTAAAAGGTGTTGAGGTCATCTGGTAGGGTGTCTGCAGTGCTCAAGGTGCTGGTGGTAGTCTTGTAGTCTGTGATGTGCTGCAGGCCTTGCCACATCTGCCTGGAGTCAGCAGTGGAGTAGAAGCCATCCAGTTTCTCCCTGTACTGCCTCTTAGCTGCTGTGATGGCCTTCCTCAGTCTGTACTTTGCGGCTTTGTACTCAGTCTCATTGCCTGATGTAAATGCAAGAGAGCGAGCACGCAGCATGCGTCGTACATGGCTGTTGATCCGGGGCTTCTGATTGGGGAATCTCTTCACTTGTATGGTGGGCACGATGTTATCCACACAAGTGCTGATGTAGCCGGACACATGCTCAGCATAGTCCTCTATGCAGACAGAGGAGTCCTCCATTGTGGCTGCAGCTTTAAACACATCCCAGTCTGTTGTAGCAAAACAGTCCTGCAGGATGCCCTCAGTCTCCAGAGACCACAGTTTAACTGTTTTGGTAACAGGGTTTGCCTGTTTGAGTCTCTGTCTGTAGGCTGGGTAAAGGAACACTGAGATGTGGTCTGACTGTCCGAAGTGGGGGCAAGGTCTGGCTCTGAATGCACCACGTACATTGCCGTACACATGGTCAAGGGTGTTCTTGTCGCGGGTGGGAATGTCGACGTGTTGATAGTGTTTGTGAAACACAGTCCGTAAGTTGCACTGGTTAAAATCCCCAGCGGTAATGAAGACGGCATCAGGGTGAGCCGTTTCCAGCATGCTGATGACGTCATGGAGTTTGCCGAGCGCTGCCGTAGAGTTAGCCCGCGGAGGGATGTAAACAGCGGCTAAAAACACAGCAGTAAATTCCCGTGGTAGATAATAGGGACGGCATTTCAGCAGTATGAACTCCACGTCTGGTGAGCAGTGCTTATAAGCGGTCTGTATGTCTCCACACCACGCGTTGTTTACAAACACAAACACCTCCCCCTTTAGCCTTACCGGAGGCTGCAGTCCGGTCTCCTCTGTGTACGGAGTGAGTCTCTAGCTAAATAGCGCTGTCCGGAACTTTATCTGAGAGCCAGGTCTCGGTAAAAAAAAAAAGAGCGCAGCACTCTCTTAATTCCCGCTGTGACGTAATCCTCGCTCTCAGTTCGTCCAATTTGTTTTCCAAAGACCGCACGTTAGCTAACAAGAGGGCGGGGCAGCGGTGGTCGGCTAGCGCGAGCCTTTAGCTTAGCATGTAGCCCTCCTCTCTTGCCTCGCCTGCGTCGCCGCCTCCGAGGCGCTCTCCTTGGGTCAGCGCACTCGCTTGGGGTCGGCGCCGGTGGCTGTGGGAGCGAACAATGGGTTGCAGCTCCGGTGGAATAAAGCCAGTAAATCCAAAATTACTGTGTGATGCGATGTCCAACAGAGTTTGTCTGTCATATACTAGCAGTGCACGACATTTGTGTATTGCTAAGAGAGCGTAAAAAGTCCAAAAAAGAAGATAAAAACGGCAAACTCGAGCAGAGCGAGCAAACATGTCCGCCTCGGGGGGCGCCATGATGCAATCTCTCTGTACTGTTACATTAGCTATAGCTCCACATTATCTCTCTGTCCTGTTACATTAGCTATAGCTCTACCTTATCTCTCTGTACTGTTACATTAGCTATAGCTCTACATTATCTGTCTGTACTGTTACATTGGCTATAGCTCCACATTATCTCTCTGTACTGTTACATTGGCTATAGCTCTACATTATCTCTCTGTACTGTTACATTAGCTATAGCTCCACATTATCTCTCTGTACTGTTACATTAGCTATAGCTCCACATTATCTCTCTGTACTGTTACATTAGCTATAGCTCCACATTATCTCTCTGTACTGTTACATTGGCTATAGCTCTACATTATCTCTCTGTACTGTTACATTAGCTATAGCTCTACATTATCTCTCTGTACTGTTACATTAGCTATAGCTCCACATTATCTCTCTGTACTGTTACATTAGCTATAGCTCCACATTATCTCTCTGTACTGTTACATTGGCTATAGCTCTACATTATCTCTCTGTACTGTTACATTAGCTATAGCTCTACATTATCTCTCTGTACTGTTACATTAGCTATAGCTCCACATTATGTCTCTGTATTGTTACATTAGCTATAGCTCCACATTATCTCTCTGTACTGTACTCTGTTCCTCTGTCACTCTGGAGGAGCTGCAGAAATCCAGAGCAGAGGTGGGAGAATCTGTCCACAGAATAACAGTAGATTCAGGTTTAGTGGAGAATCTCTGGTAAAGATGTAGAAGTTTCTGGATTTCAGAGGGATGTTTTAATGTTATTAGTAACATCTACAAAACACCAACCGCTCCTTCTTTAAGAAGCTTTACTGGGTCAGTGATGGTCAGGAGTGAAGTGGGTGTTTGAGGAGAATTAGGTCGTTACTCAGCAGCTAATCTGCAGAGTATCTACAGAATGATGTGGAAAATCAGAAGCATAAACTGTGCAGACAAGATAAGATTTTATTATTGTTATCATTATTATGTTATAAAATGCATTAAATATCAAAGGTGTCAAAGATGACAATGACAAATATTTGCAGGGTACTGATCAGTGTTAATTGTGACAGGTGATTTTGATTAGTTTTAGTCTTTTGATTAAAATGTATAAACGTTTTAGTCACATTTTGGTCATTTAGCTATAATTAGTTTTAGTCTAATAATGTATGTATGTATAAAGTAATGTACTATGCATTGTTACAGTTTTACAGATTTTTTATTATTTTGAGTTTTTTATTAAAACAAATAGCCTAAAGTGTTGTTACATTTCAATTATGCTAATATTGTGTTTTTTTAATCAGCTGATCTACTGTATAAAGACTGGGATGATGGAGGGAGGGGTCAGGAAGACCGAAGGAGGAGATGGGATGACGGAGGGAGGGATTGGGATGATGAAGGGAGGGGTTGGGATGACAGTGGGAGGGGTGGGATGACGGCGGAAGGGGTTGGGACGATGGAGGGAGGGATTGGGATGACAGTGGGAGGGGTTGGGATGACGCAGGGAGGGGTCAGGAAGACCGAAGGAGGAGATGGGATGACGGAGGGAGGGGCTGGGATGATGGAGGGAGGGATTGAGATGACAGTGGGAGGGGTTGGGATGACGCAGGGAGGGGTCAGGAAGACCGAAGGAGGAGATGGGATGACGGCGGGAGGGGTTGGGATGATGGATGGAGGGGTCAGGAACACCGAAGGAGGAGATGGGATGAAGGAGGGAGGGGCTGGTATGATGGAGGGAGGGATTGGGATGACAGTGGGAGGGGTTGGGATGACGGCGGGAGGGGTTGGGATGACGCAGGGAGGGGTCAGGAAGACCGAAGGAGGAGATGGGATGACGGAGGGAGGGGCTGGGATGATGGAGGGAGGGATTGAGATGACAGTGGGAGGGTTTGGGATGACGGCGGGAGGGGTTTGGGTGACGTAGGAGCGAGAACAGGAAGGAGAGAAGGAGAGGGAAGAGGGAGAGGACACGCCCACGCAGGGCGAGCCGAGATATCCGGCACGGCGACATGCGCTGAAAAAAAGCGCCAGTGGACGCGCACCGCGAGAGAGCAGCGCCGCGGGGGCTGGAGCCTCCGCAGGTTCCGGCCGGGTGAGGGTGGGTGGGTGAGAAAGAGAGAGAGAGCCGAAGGCATGAAGGGAGAGAGAGGAGGAGTGGCCACGCTCGAGCACCACCCAGCGAGGCTGTGAAGACAATTATAAATCATATGCTTTGCTATTTATTGTGCATATTAACAATTAACATAACTAAGAAGCCCGGGAAAATCCAATTTAGCATTTTACATTAACCAATGACCATAAAAGGTAATGTGTTCACCCAAAAAAAGTACTTTTCATCAAAACAATAATCAGTAATGACCTCCATCAAAAAATGAAGAAAAAAACTTAAACAAACAACACAATAAATACAAAGAAATCACTCAATACAGTACTTTTCATTACATTTCTATAAAATAATTCTCCAGTTTAGGATAATATTAACTGTACATATTGAAACTGTAGCAGTGGAGTGTTAAAAGTAAAGATCAGAAAGTTCATATTAAAAGACATTGTTCATGTATCCTGTAGAATCCAGAGAGAAAGAGTAAAAATAAAGAGTGTAATTAAATGAAATGATCTTACCTGCTGTGAGCAGAGCTGTATCAGTCCATGAGCTTTTAGTTCTCAGCTTCTAAACTCCTGTACTTTTAGATCTGGAACAGAGGATAGAATTTAGCTTTTAGATCATTCTGATCATAAACTTTCCATATAAAACCTCTTCTGATCTGTAGAGGAAGCTTTTAAAGCCAGACTTCAGTGCAGCTCCGTTATAAAACTGATGAGTAAAGAGAGTAAGCAGAACTGCGTAACAGGAAACAGTTTCACAACTCAAACTCAGACACAGATGCAGTATGAATTCAGTTCTGTATCTGTTAGAGACTCTGAAGGTATTAGATCAGAGTAGAAATGAAGAGAACAGTAGAGTTACAGAAGCAGATCTACAAAAATCCAGTGAAGTGGGGGAAAACGGTGAAGTTTAGAATACGCTAATTTACAAGGAGATTTACTATAATAGATTTGTAGTGTTTTGTGAAAATTTTAACTTTTGAAGAAATCCACTAGAAGTTGTGCTGACTAGAAATATTTAGTTCAGAGAATTATTTTTATGTTTAAAAAAAATCTCTTTACATTTTTCGTTTAAGTCTGATTAAATTCTATGAAATGTTTATTGTATAAATTCTGCTGACTTTCCTGTAGCTCCTTCGACACTGAGGCCAGGCAGTTCACTATTATATAACACACTCACACACACACACACACACACACACACACACACACACATATATAAATCCCAAGAGAAGCAGCAGCAGACTGTGGAGAATGACTACACACTGACGGTGGGAGGGGACGCCCAAAGTACCAAAGCAAATATCGGCACGACCACCATCAGGTAAAAACCCCTGCAGAATTGTTTAGTATGTTTAGTATTATTATAATAATTAGTGTAATGTTGTGGTTTGTTTGCTTCGGTTGTTGAGTGGTTTATCAAATTAATGATAATTTTAATAAGAAGAGTTCAGAATCAATAAATGGTGTTTTTTAATTATAGCTTTCATCTGTCTCAGCATGCTCTCCACCAGTCTTACACACTGCTTTTGGATAACGTTATGCTGCTTTACTCCTGGTGCAAAAATTCAAGCAGTTTAGTTTGGTGGTTTGATGGCTTGTGATGATCCGTCTTCCTCTTGATTATATTCCAGAGGTTTTTAATGGGGTTCAGGGCTGGAAATTGTGCTGTAATGACAGGATCTTGATCTGGTGGTCCTTCTTCCACACCTTAATTGATCTGTGTGGAATTGAACATTGTCCTGCTGGAAAAACAGAGTTGGGAAACATTACTAGAACTGAATAAATTAAGTTTTATTCCAGGATAATCTTGTATGCAACTTGATTCACATGTCATTCACAAAGACTAAACTGCCCAATTCCAGCCTTGCATCTCCAGATCATCACGATCCTCCACCATGTTTCACAGTGGGTGCAGGTACACCTCTGCAGATCTCCATCTAAACATTTGATGGCCAGGTCTTTGAGCAAAGCCTTGAGGCTCATCAGAGAAGATGATCTTACTCCAGTCCTCTATAGTCCAAGTCTTTATGATGTTTTACAAACTTCATCCTGGCTTTTCTTTGCTTCCCATTGAAAAAGGTCACTTGATGTAGTCCTGCAGTTGCTAACTGACATTTAGGTAAATTGATGGTCAATCTCCAGACCTGAACCCCATTAAAAAACTCTGAATGTAATCATGTAAGATGTAAGATGGTAAGCCATCAAACAAAGCTGAACTGCTTGAGTTTTTGGGCCAGGAGTTGAATAAGGTTATTCAAAAGCAGTGTGAAAGACTTCATGCAAGCTGTGATAAAGAAAATGGATAATTTCACCAAATATAGATCTCTGAACTCTAGAAACATTAGCATTGTTGTTTCTATATGAATATGAACTTTGCATTGTTTAAGGTTTAAAAACACTGTACCGTTTTCATTATTTTGAGCATCTGCAAATAAATGCTCTGAATGGCAATATTTGTATTTGTAACCTGGGAGAAATGTTGTAAATAGGAAGTTATGAAAGATGGAAACCAGTGCAGAAATAAAACCCACAGCTCAGCAAAGGGCAGGGCTACTGTGGCCTATTTCACTTCCGCTTATGAAGGATTTTAGTTTCCTTCAGTCACATGATCACTTCTGAGAAACCACACTCAACCAGATCTACAGCTCCAAACTTAAATTAGCACTTCTTTTATAAAATTAAGAGCAGATTTATTGTATTATTATAAGTATACATTAACCTTAAATAGATTTATACACAATCATGTGTGACAGGTTGAATTATTATTAGTATTATTTCTTATTAAAGCACTATTTTATTAGTAGTATTAATTGTTAGATTTTTAGACAATTAATCTGTTGTTTAGAGGGTTGATGATTTGTTTAGTTAATTAATGTAATGGTTTAATAAAAGTAGTTTTTTTTTTCTGGATACCGCAGCTTCCTCTGAAAGTCGGTCTGAGATCAGCTTATTCCAGTTCTTCAGTTTTATTACTCAGTGGGAATTGTTGGCGTCTGATCATTTGAGAAGCTTCTTTTTGGCGCTTCCATCCGTGTTGATTAAATGGGTGCAGTAAAGCTGATATGGTTTCTATCTGCATTTATTGGTGAAATAAAGCTGCTGTTTTCTCTCTTTTTCTAATTTGAGTGAATTCTTGTGAAAAGCTCAGCTGTCAGACAGAACTTGTGCAATTTAGGAAAGGATGAAACAGAAACTTCAAGTGAATCCAGAGCAAAATGTTATTGCTGAGTTGAATTGTAGTATAAGTTTGTGTTGGGTTTTTATTTATTTTTTAAGACTTTTTTGTTGTTGTGATTTTTTACTTTACTAGATGAGCTACAGGTGCTGTTAAGTGCCAATAAGCAGCTTGTTGTTTTTAATATTAAATTTATTTCTACTTGGTATTGCTTGAATTTTACTAAATAAACTTGTTTGTTGTCTTTGCTGTTCTTTTGGGTACCAGCAAACCTGTCTCTATTTAACATATTTGGGTGCAATTCCTAAAGTAGCGTAGTTGGCTACATTGTTTAATACTTTGTAACTGAGTTATCTCTCTGTACTGTTACATTAGCTATAGCTCTACATTATCTCTCTGTACTGTTACATTAGCTATAGCTCCACATTATCTCTCTGTACTGTTACATTAGCTATAGCTCCACATTATCTCTCTGTACTGTTACATTAGTTATAGCTCCAAATTATCTCTCTGTACTGTTACATTAGTTATAGCTCCACATTATCTCTCTGTACTGTTACATTAGCTATAGCTCCACATTATCTCTCTGTACTGTTACATTAGTTATAGCTCCACATTTTCTCTCTGTACTGTTACATTAGCTATAGCTCCACATTATGTCTCTGTATTGTTACATTAGTTATAGCTCCACATTATCTCTCTGTACTGTTACATTAGCTATAGCTCTACATTATCTCTCTGTACTGTTACATTAGTTATAGCTCCACATTATCTCTCTGTACTGTTACATTAGCTATAGCTCTACATTATCTCTCTGTACTGTTACATTAGCTATAGCTCTACATTTTCTCTCTGTATTGTTACATTAGCTATAGCTCCACATTATCTCTCTGTACTGTACTCTGTTCCTCTGTCACTCTGGAGGAGCTGCAGAAATCCACAGCAGAGGTGGGAGAATCTGTCCACAGAATAACAGTAGATTCAGGTTTAGTGGAGAATCTCTGGTAAAGATGTAGAAGTTTCTGGATTTCAGAGGGATGTTTTAATGTTATTAGTAACATCTACAAAACACCAACCGCTCCTTCTTTAAGAAGCTTTACTGGGTCAGTGATGGTCAGGAGTGAAGTGGGTGTTTGAGGAGAATTAGGTCGTTACTCAGCAGCTAATCTGCAGAGTATCTACAGAATGATGTGGAAAATTAGAAGCATAAACTGTGCAGACAAGATAAGATTTTATTATTGTTATCATTATTATGTTATAAAATGCATTAAATATCAAAGGTGTCAAAGATGACAATGACAAATATTTGCAGGGTGCTGATCAGTGTTAATTGTGACAGGTGATTTTGATTAGTTTTAGTCTTTTGATTAAAATGTATAAACGTTTTAGTCACATTTTGGTCATTTAGCTATAATTAGTTTTAGTCTAATAATGTATGTATGTGTAAAGTAATGTACTATGCATTGTTACAGTTTTACAGATTTTTTATTATTTTGAGTTTTTTATTAAAACAAATAGCCTAAAGTGTTGTTACATTTCAATTATGCTAACATTGTGTTTTTTTAATCAGCTGATCTACTGTATAAAGACTGGGATGAAGGAGGGAGGGGCTGGGATGATGAAGGGAGGGGTTGGGATGACAGTGGGAGGGGTGGGATGACGGCGGAAGGGGTTGGGACGATGGAGGGAGGGATTGGGATGACAGTGGGAGGGGTTGGGATGATGGAGGGAGGGGTCAGGAACACCGAAGGAGGAGATGGGATGAAGGAGGGAGGGGCTGGGATGATGAAGGGAGGGGTGGGATGACAGTGGAAGGGGTTGGGATGATGGAGGGAGGGATTGGGATGACAGTGGGAGGGGTTGGGATGACGGAGGGAGGGGTCAGGAACACCGAAGGAGGAGATGGGATGAAGGAGGGAGGGGCTGGGATGATGAAGGGAGGGGTGGGATGACAGTGGAAGGGGTTGGGATGATGGAGGGAGGGATTGGGATGACAGTGGGAGGGGTGGGATGACGGCGGAAGGGGTTGGGACGATGGAGGGAGGGATTGGGATGATGGAGGGAGGGGTTGGGATGATGGATGGAGGGGTTGGGATGATGGAGGGAGGGGTCAGGAAGACCGAAGGAGGAGATGGGATGACGGAGGGAGGGGTTGGGATGATGAAGGGAGGGGTTGGGATGACAGTGGAAGGGGTTGGGATGATGGAGGGAGGGATTGGGATGACAGTGGGAGGGGTTGGGATGATGGAGGGAGGGGTCAGGAACACCGAAGGAGGAGATGGGATGAAGGAGGGAGGGGCTGGGATGATGAAGGGAGGGGTTGGGATGACAGTGGAAGGGGTTGGGACGATGGAGGGAGGGATTGGGATGACAGTGGGAGGGGTTGGGATGATGGAGGGAGGGGTCAGGAACACCGAAGGAGGAGATGGGATGAAGGAGGGAGGGGCTGGGATGATGAAGGGAGGGGTTGGGATGACAGTGGAAGGGGTGGGATGACGGCGGAAGGGGTTGGGACGATGGAGGGAGGGATTGGGATGACGGTGGGAGGGGTGGGATGACGGCGGGAGGGGTTGGGATGATGGAGGGAGGGGTTGGGATGACGGCGGGAGGGGTTGGGATGACGCAGGGAGGGGTCAGGAAGACCGAAGGAGGAGATGGGATGAAGGAGGGAGGGGCTGGGATGATGGAGGGAGGGATTGAGATGACAGTGGGAGGGGTTGGGATGACGGCGGGAGGGGTTTGGATGACGGAGGAGCGAGAACAGGAAGGAGAGAAGGAGAGGGAAGAGGGAGAGAAAGCGAGGGCTGAACCCACAGGAGCAGGAAGGAGGGAGGAAGAGAGAGAGAGAGAGAGAGAGAGAGAGAGGAGTGGAAGCCAAGGGCGGCCGTGACGGTGAATTCAAAAACGTCACGGACACGCCCACGCAGGGCGAGCCGAGATATCCGGCACGGCGACATGCGCTGAAAAAAAGCGCCAGTGGACGCGCACCGCGAGAGAGCAGCACCGCGGGGGGGTGGAGCCTCCGCAGGTTCCGGCCGGGTGAGGGTGGGTGGGTGAGAAAGAGAGAAAGAGAGAGAGAGCCGAAGGCATGAAGGGAGAGAGAGGAGGAGTGGCCACGCTCGAGCACCACCCAGCGAGGCTGTGAAGACAATTATAAATCATATGCTTTGCTATTTATTGTGCATATTAACAATTAACATAACTAAGAAGCCCGGGAAAATCCAATTTAGCCTTTTACATTAACCAATGACCATAAAAGGTAATGTGTTCACCCAAAAAAAGTACTTTTCATCAAAACAATAATCAGTAATGACCTCCATCAAAAAATGAAGAAAAAAAACTTAAACAAACAACACAATAAATACAAAGAAATCACTCAATACAGTACTTTTCATGACATTTTAATAAAATAATTCTCCAGTTTAGGATAATATTAACTGTACATATTGAAACTGTAGCAGTGGAGTGTTAAAAGTAAAGATCAGAAAGTTCATATTAAAAGACATTGTTCATGTATCCTGTAGAATCCAGAGAGAAAGAGTAAAAATAAAGAGTGTAATTAAATGAAATGATCTTACCTGCTGTGAGCAGAGCTGTATCAGTCCATGAGCTTTTAGTCCTCAGCTTCTAAACTCCTGTACTTTTAGATCTGGAACAGAGGATAGAATTTAGCTTTTAGATCATTCTGATCATAAACTTTCCATATAAAACCTCTTCTGATCTGTAGAGGAAGCTTTTAAAGCCAGACTTCAGTGCAGCTCCGTTATAAAACTGATGAGTAAAGAGAGCAAGCAGAACTGCGTAACAGGAAACAGTTTCACAACTCAAACTCAGACACAGCTACATACAGGAAGCCCACAGATGCAGTATGAATTCAGTTCTGTATCTGTTAGAGACTCTGAAGGTATTAGATCAGAGTAGAAATAGAAGAGAACAGTAGAGTTACAGAAGCAGATCTACAGAAATCCAGTGAAGTGGGGGAAACCGGTGAAGTTTAGAATACGCTAATTTACAAGGAGATTTACTATAATAGATTTGTAGTGTTTTGTGAAAATTTTAACTTTTGAAGAAATCCACTAGAAGTTGTGCTGACTAGAAATATTTAGTTCAGAGAATTATTTTTATGTTTAAAAAAAATCTCTTTACATTTTTCGTTTAAGTCTGATTAAATTCTATGAAATGTTTATTGTATAAATTCTGCTGACTTTCCTGTAGCTCCTTCGACACTGAGGCCAGGCAGTTCACTATTATATAACACACTCACACACTCACACACACTCACACACACACACACACACATATATATAAATCCCAAGAGAAGCAGCAGCAGACTGTGGAGAATGACTACACACTGACGGTGGGAGGGGACGCCCAAAGTACCAAAGCAAATATCGTCACGACCACCATCAGGTAAAAACCCCTGCAGAATTGTTTAGTATGTTTAGTATTATTATAATAATTAGTGTAATGTTGTGGTTTGTTTGCTTCGGTTGTTGAGTGGTTTATCAAATGAATGATAATTTTAATAAGAAGAGTTCAGAATCAATAAATGGTGGTTTTTAATTACAGCTTTCATCTGTCTCAGCATGCTCTCCACCAGTCTTACACACTGCTTTTGGATAACTTTATGCTGCTTTACTCCTGGTGCAAAAATTCAAGCAGTTTAGTTTGGTGGTTTGATGGCTTGTGATCATCCGTCTTCCTCTTGATTATATTCCAGAGGTTTATAATGGGGTTCAGGGCTGGAGATTGTGCTGTAATGACAGGATCTTGATCTGGTGGTCCTTCTTCCACACCTTAATTGATCTGTGTGGAATTGAACATTGTCCTGCTGGAAAAACAGAGTTGGGAAACATTACTAGAACGGAATAAATTAAGTTTTATTCCAGGATAATCTTGTATGCAACTTGATTCACATGTCATTCACAAAGACTAAACTGCCCAATTCCAGCCTTGCAT
This sequence comes from Astyanax mexicanus, assembly GCF_023375975.1. Lineage (NCBI taxonomy): Eukaryota > Metazoa > Chordata > Actinopteri > Characiformes > Acestrorhamphidae > Astyanax > Astyanax mexicanus. The sequence goes on along the minus strand of NC_064408.1, from coordinate 133,137,954 downwards.
CTCCAGATCATCACGATCCTCCACCATGTTTCACAGTGGGTGCAGGTACACCTCTGCAGATCTCCATCTAAACATTTGATGGCCAGGTCTTTGAGCAAAGCCTTGAGGCTCATCAGAGAAGATGATCTTACTCCAGTCCTCTATAGTCCAAGTCTTATGATGTTTTACAAACTTCATCCTGGCTTTTCTTTGCTTCTCATTGAAAAAGGTCACTTGATGTAGTCCTGCAGTTGCTAACTGATATTTAGGTAAATTGATGGTCAATCTCCAGACCTGAACCCCATTAAAAAACTCTGAATGTAATCATGTAAGATGTAAGATGGTAACAAGCCATCAAACAAAGCTGAACTGCTTGAGTTTTTGGGCCAGGAGTTGAATAAGGTTATTCAAAAGCAGTGTGAAATACTTCATGCAAACTGTGATAAAGAAAATGGATAATTTCACCAAATATAGATTTCTGAACTCTAGAAACATTAGCATTGTTGTTTCTATATGAATATGAACTTTGCATTATTTAAGGTTTAAAAACACTGTACCGTTTTCATTATTTTGAGCATCTGCAACTAAATGCTCTGAATGGCAATATTTGTATTTGTAACCTGGGAGAAATGTTGTAAACAGGAAGTTATGAAAGATGGAAACCAGTGCAGAAATAAAACCCACAGCTCAGCAAAGGGCAGGGCTACTGTGGCCTATTTCACTTCCGCTTATGAAGGATTTTAGTTTCCTTCAGTCACATGATCACTTCTGAGAAACCACACTCAACCAGATCTACAGCTCCACACTTAAATCAGCACTTCTTTTATAAAATTAAGAGCAGATTTATGGTATTATTATAAATATACATTAACCTTAAATAGATTTATACACAACTATGTGTGACAGGATGAATTATTATTAGTATTATTTCTTATTAAAGCACTATTTTTTTTAGTAGTATTAATTGTTAGATTTTTAGACAATTAATCTGTTGTTTAGAGGGTTGATGATTTGTTTAGTTAATTAATGTAATGGTTTAATAAAAGGTTTTTTTTTTCTGGATACCGCAGCTTCCTCTGAAAGTCGGTCTGAGATCAGCTTATTCCAGTTCTTCAGTTTTATTACTCAGTGGGAATTGTTGGCGTCTGATCATTTGAGAAGCTTCCTGGTGACGCTTCCATCCGTGTTGATTAAATATGAGCAGTAAAGCTGATATGGTTTCTATCTGCATTTATTGGTGAAATAAAGCTGCTGTTTTCTCTCTTTTTCTAATCGGAGTGAATTTGTTACGCCCTCGCTATGTTTTCTGGTGTTTTCCCCGTTTCCTAGTGTGTTTCTCTTGTACTTTTCCATTACGTGTGTCTAATTTGTAACTCCGCCCCTTCCCAGGTGTTCTGTGTTTCATGTTTAGTATAAATAGTACTTGTTAATCTATGTTTGCGGTCGGTCTTTGCACCTTCCCACGTTTGTTTGTCTCTTCACGCTATTTGTTATTGTTTTGCTACGCCACGTCACGTTTACTTATTTCATGTTTCTGTGTTTACTCGTTCTTGTTTATTTCTAGTTTATATTTTGTCACGTTTATTTCTAGTCTGGTTATTTTCCTTGTTTGTACATATTTACGTATTTATTCCTTTGTATATATATCCCTATCCTTGTTTTGTACTTGTCTGTTTAGTTTAGCTCTTTGTTTGTTTTCCCTGTTTGTTTATGTACATATATTTATTCGTTATTCCCTTGTTTGTTTATTTGTTTATTTGTTTATTTACCTGTTATTTATTAAAGTATGTCTTACCCGCTTAAACGTCCGCCTCCCGTCTCATCACGCGTTACAGAATTCTTGTGAAAAGCTCAGCTGTTAGACAAAATTTATGAAATTCAGGTAAAGATGAAGCCGAAACTTCAAGTGAATCCAGAGGAAAATATTAATGCTTAGTTGTATTGTAGTGTAAGTATGTGATGGGTTTTTATTTATTTTTTAAGACTTTTTACTTTACTAGATGAGCTGTAGCTCTGCATTATCACTCTGTACTGTTACATTAGCTATAGCTCTACATTATCTCTCTGTACTGTTACATTAGCTATAGCTCCACATTATCTCTCTGTACTGTTACATTAGCTATAGCTCCACATTATCTCTCTGTACTGTTACATTAGCTATAGCTCCACATTATCTCTCTGTACTGTTACATTAGCTATAGCTCCACATTATCTCTCTGTACTGTTACAGTAGCTATAGCTCTACATTATCTCTCTGTACTGTTACATTAGTTATAGCTGCACATTATATATCTGTACTGTTACATTAGCTATAGCTCTACATTATCTCTCTGTACTGTTACATTAGCTATAGCTCTACATTATCTCTCTGTACTGTTACATTAGTTATAGCTGCACATTATATATCTGTACTGTTACATTAGCTATAGCTCTACATTATCTCTCTGTACTGTTACATTAGCTATAGCTCCACATTATCTCTCTGTACTGTTACATTAGCTATAGCTCTACATTATCTCTCTGTACTGTTACATTAGCTATAGCTCTACATTATCTCTCTGTACTGTTACATTAGTTATAGCTGCACATTATATATCTGTACTGTTACATTAGCTATAGCTACACATTATCTCTCTGTACTGTTACATTAGTCATAGCTGCACATTATATATCTGTACTGTTACATTAGCTATAGCTCCACATTATCTCTCTGTACTGTTACATTAGTTATAGCTCCACATTTTCTCTCTGTACTGTTACATTAGCTATAGCTCTACATTATCTCTCTGTACTGTTACATTAGCTATAGCTCCACATTATCTCTCTGTACTGTTACATTAGTTATAGCTGCACATTATATATCTGTACTGTTACATTAGCTATAGCTCTACATTATCTCTCTGTACTGTTACATTAGCTATAGCTCCACATTATCTCTCTGTACTGTTACATTAGTTATAGCTGCACATTATATATCTGTAGTGTTACATTAGCTATAGCTACACATTTTCTCTCTGTACTGTTACATTAGCTATAGCTCCACATTATCTCTCTGTACTGTTACATTAGTTATAGCTGCACATTATCTCTCTGTACTGTTACATTAGCTATAGCTCCACATTATCTCTCTGTACTGTTAAATTAGCTATAGCTCCACATTATATCTCTGTACTGTTACATTAGCTATAGCTCCACATTATCTCTCTGTACTGTTACATTAGCTATAGCTCCACATTATCTCTCTGTACTGTTACATTAGTTATAGCTCCACATTATATATCTGTACTGTTACATTAGCTATAGCTACACATTATCTCTCTGTACTGTTACATTAGTCATAGCTGCACATTATATATCTGTACTGCTACAATAGCTATAGCTCCACATTATCTCTCTGTACTGTTACATTAGCTATAGCTCTACATTATCTCTCTGTACTGTTACATTAGCTATAGCTCCACATTATCTCTCTGTACTGTTACATTAGTTATAGCTGCACATTATATATCTGCACTGTTACATTAGCTATAGCTCTACATTATCTCTCTGTACTGTTACATTAGCTATAGCTCCACATTATCTCTCTGTACTGTTACATTAGTTATAGCTGCACATTATATATCTGTAGCGTTACATTAGCTATAGCTCCACATTATCTCTCTGTACTGTTAAATTAGCTATAGCTCCACATTATCTCTCTGTACTGTTACATTAGCTATAGCTCCACATTATATCTCTGTACTGTTACATTAGCTATAGCTCGACATTATATATCTGTACTGTTACATTAGCTATCCACAGTTATACCTTCCCTCATCCACAGTTATACCTTCCCTCATCCACAGTTATACCTTCCCTCATCCACAGTTATACCTTCCCTCATCCACAATTATACCTTCCCTCATCCACAGTTATACCTTCCCTCATCCACAGTTATACCTTCCCTCATCCACAGTTATACCTTCCCCCATCCACAGTTATACCTTCCCTCATCCACAGTTATACCTTCCCTCATCCACAATTTTACCTTCCCTCATCCACAATTATACCTTCCCTCATCCACAGTTATACCTTCCCTCATCCACAGTTATACCTTCCCTCATCCACAATTATACCTTCCCTCATCCACAGTTATACCTTCCCTCATCCACAGTTATACCTTCCCTCATCCACAATTATACCTTCCCTCATCCACAATTATACCTTCCCTCATCCACAGTTATACCTTCCCTCATCCACAGTTATACCTTCCCTCATCCACAGTTATACCTTCCCTCATCCACAATTATACCTTCCCTCATCCACAGTTATACCTTCCCTCATCCACAATTTTACCTTCCCTCATCCACAATTATACCTTCCCTCATCCACAGTTATACCTTCCCTCATCCACAGTTATACCTTCCCTCATCCACAATTATACCTTCCCTCATCCACAGTTATACCTTCCCTCATCCACAGTTATACCTTCCCTCATCCACAGTTATACCTTCCCTCATCCACAATTATACCTTCCCTCATCCACAGTTATACCTTCCCTCATCCACAATTTTACCTTCCCTCATCCACAATTATACCTTCCCTCATCCACAGTTATACCTTCCCTCATCCACAGTTATACCTTCCCTCATCCACAATTATACCTTCCCTCATCCACAGTTATACCTTCCCTCATCCACAGTTATACCTTCCCTCATCCACAATTATACCTTCCCTCATCCACAATTATACCTTCCCTCATCCACAATTATACCTTCCCTCATCCACAGTTATACCTTCCCTCATCCACAGTTATACCTTCCCTCATCCACAGTTATACCTTCCCTCATCCACAATTATACCTTCCCTCATCCACAGTTATACCTTCCCTCATCCACAATTTTACCTTCCCTCATCCACAGTTATACCTTCCCTCATCCACAATTATACCTTCCCTCATCCACAATTATACCTTCCCTCATCCACAGTTATACCTTCCCTCATCCACAGTTATACCTTCCCTCATCCACAGTTATACCTTCCCTCATCCACAGTTATACCCTCCCTCATCCACAGTTATACCTTCCCTCATCCACAATTATACCTTCCCTCATCCACAGTTATACCTTCCCTCATCCACAGTTATACCTTCCCTCATCCACAGTTATACCTTCCCTCATCCACAGTTATACCTTCCCTCATCCACAATTATACCTTCCCTCATCCACAGCTATACCTTCCCTCATCCACAATTATACCTTCCCTCATCCACAGTTATACCTTCCCTCATCCACAATTATACCTTCCCTCATCCACAGTTATACCTTCCCTCATCCACAGTTATACCTTCCCTCATCCACAGTTATACCTTCCCTCATCCACAGTTATACCTTCCCTCATCCACAGTTATACCTTCCCTCATCCACAGTTATACCTTCCCTCATCCACAATTATACCTTCCCTCATCCACAGCTATACCTTCCCTCATCCACAGTT